>NW_027513814.1:0-132687 GCF_048772815.1 Callospermophilus lateralis | reverse complement strand
AAAAGTAAGGCAATATGTGGCATATCCTATTTTATTTCATTCACAGAATAAATTAGGGGTATTGCTAAAAAAACTGAATTATGAATTGCATTTTGTTACATGTTATGATCACAAGAGAATCAAAATATTGAGAAGAGGAAAGAAAAACTGAGAAATATAGTTAGTACAATGAGTCAATGAAGAAAAAAGAAGTAGTTGTACTCAGTGGAGGAAAGAAAATTCAAATCACCTATGAGAAGGAAAATAAAAACAGGGTTTTCAAAATGGGGAAGAAATATAAGTTTCCATTTCAAATATTGATTAATACATAAGTAAAATTATTTCAATCTTTCTTAGTATGTTTTGAAAAAAAATGAAGAGTAAAGAACTAATCACTCATGCCTAAGCTCTTTTAGCAAAAAATGTTATGTATGTACAGATTTTAATGAATGCAAGATGTTGTTACTACCTATAACAACAAAATTATATAGGGCAGAAACAAAAATGGGAATATAAAGAAATATGAATGGTTATAGAGTGATGTCCAAACCACAGATATCTAAAATTCCCATTGGAAATATTATGGCTCCATTTAGACTTTCATTTAGAGGGACTTCATAGGGAGGAACTGAGAGATAAATTCATGTTAAAGTCTGAGAAGTGGAAGAAGACCAAGTTCACACTGGGAATCTCAAACTGCTATGCATTCACTGTTGGGGACCATGTTCAGAAGCTCATTCTGAGGCAGCAGATCTTTCCTTCCACATTTCCATTATAAAAAACATTATATTTTTAAACTCTGATAAACATTATTTGCTAAGGTCATTTCAATTAGCCTCATCCACAGACATTATTCACAGCTAGGGAACTGATGTCCTTTGGGAAATGTAAATGAACCCTATTTGTTCCTATACTTCAGGAGACAAGCAGATGAAGTGTAAGCATACATCTTGCTTTCCTGTGAGGATATATCTTGGAAAGAGGGAAGGTCTCAAAAGACAAAGACATACAAATTATACTTCCATGATACATTTCCTATATAGGGAGGCAAGCAGGAGTGGGAATAATTGAACCAAAGAATGTAAAATTTACAGTTTCAAACACAAGCCTCTAGAAGTTGCTTTGGAAATGTTTAAAGGAAGGGAAAAATGAAGAAGGAACCAAAGAGTTTTCTATGTAATTTTGGAGGGAATCATGTTGAAACTGAGAGAAGGCAGCCCAACTTCTTTCAGTTTATCTGCCTTCACACCAAAGGTGAGACTATTCCTTGTCCAGAGATGATTGGATCCAGTATGGACTGGAAGAATTAGGGCAACTTGGAGCGAACAACTTCTCCCCTTCATACCTACCAGGTACCATGATATATGTGCCATCCATGTGATTCATTCAGCTGAGAAGCCTAGTGTTTTTGATGCTACTAAATTTTCTATTATTAATATTATTACTGAATTGGTGCTTTGAAATAAAATCCTGTCCCTGGACCTGCCACTAATGTACTTTATTATTGAGATAAATTCTCATCTCCAGATAGCTAATTTTCTGTTCATCCAGACATTGTATGAGAATACTTGAAAAACTATCAAGATATGCCATGCCAGTTTCATTTTTTCTTCTAAAATCTTTAGTGAGTTTTCCCTTTCACACCAAGTCGGTGGTTATTCTTTGTATATCAATAACATTGAAGTAAGGGAGTTTATTTATATATGATCATTCTGCAAGTTTTCAGATTATGGTGGTGGTTTGTTTGTTTGTTTTGTTTTGTTTTGTATTGTTTATTGTCGATCACTTCATTATGCAGCCTGTAGCTACAAACTTCTCATCTTCATAAGTATCAGGGATCACAATGTGTGTGGAATCCTTATGAGATAGACAGATGAGTTCATACTGTTTTTTATGTATTTATTGTAAAGACACCTAGTTGTTTACTTATTGGTTATGTTCCCTCAAAATGAAAACTTGGCCCTGAGCATTCTAGGAATGCACTCGCATTACTGAGCTCCATACTCATCCCTAGACTACTAATTTTCTGATAATGCAGCATTGCCATGAATACTTGAAAAGCTGACAAAAATCTACTAAACCAGATTCATTTTGTAAACAAAGTCTTTATTGAGTTTATACCTTGAAAACAAAGATTGTTATTCCTTGTATATATGACATTAACTTTGAAATAGAAATGTTTACTGATTTATGGTATTCTGTGAGCTTTCAGATCATTTTTCCTTTGGAATACCATATCTTAATTCTTTTTTAAAATATTTTTTTAGTTGTAGTTTAAAATATTGTATTTTTTAGTTGTAGTTGATATACAATAAAAATACCTTTATTTTTATTTATTTACTTTTCTGTGGTGCTGAGGATTGAATCCATTCCCCTGCACCACTGAGCCACAAACCCAGTCCCCATATCTTAATTCTTTATGTTTATCATAAATTGTTTCTTAGATGTGGGACCTGTATCTTCTCATGAGAGTGGGGTCAAGAAACTTGATATTGGTTAAACCAAAGGATAAAAGAAAAGAAATTTCATCAGTGTCCCACATGTGTATGATTAAAGAAACAAACAAACAAAACACCCCAAAACAAACAAAATAGCTCCTTCATATATTAGCTGGTATTCTAAAAGCATGTATCTAAACAAATTACTTCACATAAATTTCTTTGAAAAGAAATAGTGTTTATTTAGCCTGGAATAAAACATAAGGATGGAAGAATGGACAAAAACTCTCAGATATGGGCTGGAATTATGGCTCAATGGTAGAGTGCTTGCCTAGCATGCATGAGGCACTGGGTTTGATCCTCAGAACCACATAAAAATAAAATAAAGATATAGTTTCCACCTAAAACTAAAAAATAAATATTAAAAAATATATATCAGGTAATTTTTACAGTACAATTTTCTGCAAAGAGCTATGGTAAACATCTATAATGCTAGCACACTTTCCACTCATATTGTTTTTAATACAATATTTTGATAAAATTTGGCACAATAGACCAGTGTCTATGTTTGCATAGATGTATTGAAACTTTTTATAAAAAAGTGTAAAAAAAGATTTTATAAAGTAATCAGTAACTCAGATGTTTCTACGTGAAGTTCTCAAACTGGAGACATTAACCCTGTTTGTGGGATTATGAGGTGGTTTTTCCTTCCCCACAATGTTGTAAAAAGCTTACTGGAGAGCTAGGGTGTAGTTTCAGGTAATTGTGAGACTGAAAAAACAGATATTGCTTGAACTCAGTAGGTCAAGGCTATTCTGTGAAACACAAGAAAAACACATCTAAAAACAATATTGACTCTTCTCTCACTAACCCCTCTACTGTAATTCATTTCTCCCCCTTGTATTTTTTTTCCCTTTCCCCTCACTTCCTCTTGTATGTACTTTTGTATACCCCTGAGGGTCTCCTTCCATTTCCATACAATTTCCCTTCTCTCTTTTTTTTCCCTCCCACCTCTCATCCCTGTTTAATGTTAATATTCTTCTCAGAGAAGAGGGGAGGGGATGGGGGGAGTGGGGATAGTAGAGGATAGGAAAGGCAGCAGAATACAACAGTCACTAGTATGGCAAAATGTAAATCAATGGATGTGTAACTGATGTGATTCTGCAATCTGTATACAGGGTAAAAATGGGAGTTCATATCCCACTTGAATCAAAGTGTGAAATATGATTTATCAAGAACTATGTAATGTTTTGAACAACCAACAATAAATTTACTGCTGTCCTCAAAAAAAAAATACTGACTCTATTATAACACTCAGTAAATCACCAGATCCATCAAACATTTGTTCTGTTTATCATCATTCCATGCTCTCCACAACTCATGGGTCAGATACTAAGTAAGAAATTATTCAATGTATAATCATACATTCTTCCTTTTAATCCCTTTCCTATAAAATGAATACTGTTTATGGGAGAAAATACTTTCTTGGAATTTAGACGAAGAGAAATAAACCCTAAAATACTTTTGTTTGGTCACATTTTATTGGTGTGTTTTGTTATAGGCTTTCCCTACATTGTTAGGGACCTTAATCCAAATCTTTTTACATGTTAAGCAGTTTATTTTCCACTGAGTTTCACCTACTGACTTCACTGATTCCCTGGTGGGCTTGGTAAATCCAGGCTCAAGGAAATTGCCCACCAAGGACCTAAATGAGTTCCCTCAACATAGGAAGATATTGCCATAGAAGAAACCACATGGTAAATAAAAGCAAAATTCACAGTTTCTGTGTTTTATTACACATCTCATTTTAAACCTTGAGTAACAGTCAGGAGCAGAATCTCCCCACCCAAGAGCCCAGCTTTTAATTTGTTCACTTCATTGAACTTTGTTATACATGGGCCACTGAAATTCTTCCATTTTCTGTATATCTGGAAACAGTCCCTCCATTACAGCATTCAGGCCTGAAATGCTCTCTCTCTTTATTCATCTCTATTTATTCACATGCCCCTCACATTCACCAGCCCACAGCATTGAGAATGGTCTTGCTAGTCTGCATATATGATCATTGGCCCTCTTTAGATTGAGGATGTCAAGCAATCTCAAATTTTTTAGAAATAACTCATGATACAAATTCTTTCTACCTCTGTATCTTTAGCCCTTTTCATGTCTGAACTCTCCTCTGGAAATTATCGTCACCAATCCCTTTGTGTTCAGACAAATACTGTCCCACTAAACACTTGTCTCTATATCATGCTATAGATTTTTATGCTCTTACTATTTCCTGTGTCTTGATGATGTCCTCACTACTTAGGTCTCTGCTTTTTTCCAGAAAAGACACAAACCCTGGTTATCTCTTCTAGCTCTTCTAGCTCTTACCACATACTCAATCATGGATGGAAATATATAAAACTTTTGACACTAATATGATGTACAAGTGGCCCCCGTAATTTAGCACCACATAAAAATAAAATAAAGATATTGTTTCCACCTAAAACTAAAAAATATCAAAAGCAACTATCAGGTAATTTTTACAGTACAATTTTCTGCAAAGAACTTTGATACACATCAAAGGAATAATTTTCAGGTCTAAGTAGTTGTAATACAGTACAAAAGCTGGTCAAGTATCTGAGGTAGCCCCAGGAGAAGCAAAACCAGTTTGTGTCAGGAATAACAGACATAATAAAAACTTATATGTATATATAAAACTTTCTGTGAATATATATCTCAAGAAAGAAAAAGAAAAGAAACATGAGTTCTCTTGATGAAGGTATAAATTGGAATTTTTATGATGAAGTATAAATGTGATCAATCATTTGGGCTGCCAAAATGATGTATAGTAATTGTTTATAACTTACCCTTTGGATGAAGAAAAAGAAAACATTGTGATATTTCTTGTTTCCATAGTAATTTTTTTGTGATTTTACCTTGAGTGAATGAACATGTGAATTATATGCATTCAACTTGGTGACACCCCATTTGTCTCCAAGTGGTATTTTGAAGTATTGAATCAGTAAAATTACTTTTTAAAGATCTCAATATATACTGGTACAGAGGGGGAATATCTGCAAATTCTGATATTTTATAAGTTGAGGCAGCCCAATGGCATGCTTTCTGCCAGACAGAGAATCTTACAGAAAACCTGTCTGCAATTTTTTTTTTTTAAAAGGCTGGGATTTGAAATAAGTGCTACAGTTTTTGCCAACAATACACAAATCCCTAAATATAATATTCAGACCACACACAAACATAAATTTAAAGGTTTCAAAAAATAAATATTCACCTAAGAGAAAGCTTAAATTAAAATTATAGTTGGAAAACTTAACATATACTATTGTTACAATTATTCCTTTTATTTGTATAGATTTTCACAATTCTAATTGTTTAAATAGTTTAAGTAAATCTATTCATTAATCAACAGAGTCACATTTTGGCATGCCATCAGCAGAAGAGCAGGAGAGTCTCAAGGACACTGAAAATAACCAACAACTGGTATGCGAATATGTCAATTTAAATTCCTGGTTTATTCCCACCCACCCACCCCCCTCTTTTTTTTGCGCTCAGAATGTAAATTATGCCAAATGAAATGACCTCATAGAATACCCTTTTGTAATCCAAACATGATTTAATATTTAAATCTAAAGAAAATAACTTGTGGTCAACATGCAAATAGCTTAGGAAACATAGTGGACTAAGGGTAAGTTTTGTAAGAGCAATTGAACAATTTTTTGAATAATGAATGCTTTTATCTCTGTAACCTCATTTAATGATGAAGAATAATTTTGAAACTTATAAATAGCCAGTTGAAATTATGAACATATATAACTTAGTTGCCACTGAAAACTCTTGCTCACTGTCATTTTTCTCAAAGCACCCATTTGAAAGAGGCAGTACCCCTGTGGATCTCTGTTCTACAAACTTCCCAACAGGCACAACCCATCTCTTTCTTATAAAAGTTTTCAGCCCATTTCTGACAGTCACTACTCTGAGTCCATATGATCAAGTTGAACATCTACCATCCTGTGAGGATAGCTGGGGTAGCTTCTTGTAGCTACAAGACATGTAGTGGTTTCTGATCTTTTCACATAGAGTCCCTACAATTGGACCCTTCTAAAAGGGTTTTGTAGTGAGGCATCTAGGTGAGTGACTCCAACCACTGTGTGGTGGAAATGGGGGCAACTACTCCCAATGCCTCTCAGCAGAGTAGGTTGAATATCTTGAATGTCTGCTCATGTGTGTGATTTTGCATGCAGTCAACTTTCTACCAGACTCACATATGCCATGTGCTGTCATGACAGTTTTCTACAGACACATTTGTATCATAAGCTGCAAATACTGCATTTCAATGAAAGTGCCATGAGATACTTTAGATTAGGTAGACCACAAGACCATGCTCTAGCTGCCCAGATGTCTCAGCAAATCTATATCTGAGTTCTCTCATACACCCACCTTGATTGTTGTTGTGGGTTCCTCCAACTCACTGTTTTTATGCAATAGTTCAGTGTTAGAAAAGTTAAAAAAAGAAAGGCTTTGTTTTCTGATATCCCAGTAAGCATGCTTAGATAAAAGAGAGAAGAGGCTCCTATCATTTTTCTCAAAGTACCTGTTTGAAAGAGGCAGTCACTAGTGTGCATGCACTCAAATTCTGCCTTGAAGTTTCTGCAGTGCACCCATTTTTTTTTTTACAAACTCGTTAGAATCCAAGTCTCTCAATGGGTAAGAAAGTTATATTTAAATTTAGAGTAATCTAAATTATGTTTCTATTTTTTTGTATAAAATATCATGTGTATAAAATAAGGGAGATTTTGATGATATAATATTTATATTTTAGAAATTTTTAGAGCATTGTTTTTATATATTATGCAGGTTTCATTTTGACATAATAGTGTACTATGAAAAACTAATATGCTCAAATTCTGTGCCAAGTATCTTCACACAAACTTTTTCAATTCTTTTTATGAACATCTGGTCCATTTCCCAAACTTTCTAATTATGATTTCCACTGTAATATTGAAGTTTATATGTCATGTGTGTATACTAATTTTAGTACACAGGGATAAATAACAAGGGGTGAAAAACCTAGGTCATATGGTGATTATATTCCTAGTATTCTGAGGACTTTCCATATTCTGTTCCAGAGTGGAAGTCCTAATTTTCAGTCTCACAGTGTATGATTGTTTTTCCCCACATCCTCCTCAGCACTTATTATTTGAATACTTGATAATTGCGATTCTGATAGGGGTGAGCTGAAGTGTCAATGGAGTTGTGAATGATATTTTCGTGAATGCTAGAGATGTTGAAATTATTTTCATATGTGTTTAGGAAATTTGTTTCTTTTTTTATTTTGAGACCTGTTTATTTATTGCTTTCCTCCATTTACTAATTGAATTGCTGAGATTCTCTTAAACCCACCAAAGGGGAGATTCTTCTCTTCTGCCCAGCTAGGTTTCCCCTGGAACTGTTGCATCTTATTTCATTTATGAATGCATTCTGCTTTTAAAAGCCAATATTTCTGGGGTTTATCTAATCACTGGCTCTCTGTAGTGGCTTTCCACAGCCCATTTTTTGTTATGCAGTCACACACATTTTACTCCCAACTATGAAAATAATCAGTGAGTAAGCACTGTATGATTCTGTTCTGCCATGTTTCTCCACTAGAACACCTTTTATTCTTTCTTCAATGGAAAATGTTGCATACTCTACCCAAATTGTGTGTGCTGTTATGTCCAAGTAAAATATATGCACATTTATTTCTACATTTTCTCCTTTGTTAAAATAATGAGATTTGACTCAGTAAATATTTTGCTGAAAGATATTAAATTTTGGAAGTGTCTGACAACTGAAATGAACAAAGTGAACAATGTTTCATTACTAATTCTGGTGATAGAATTGAAACTCTATTATCACATCAAGTATCAATTTATCACTAAAAATTTGGCCATCCATTATTTAAAAAGATGAAAGCTATATAACATGAAGTACATTTCTCAAAAGAGTTTTAAATAAGTATTCTACTGCATTTGTGGATTTGCTATGGAATGGAAATTTGACTAATTAAGCTGATGCTAGTTGATTTGGATGTAGGGACCTCAGATTTTTTTTCCAGGAAACACATTTCTTATGTCCTCCATCTGAGTTTTAACCCATAAACAGACAGATGAAGAGAAAAATTTAGTTTCATTTGGAGTGCATGGGAGAGTGTCTCTTATGGAAATTTTTGTTTCTCAAAATGTACTGGTCTAAATTCTAATTCCCATGATTTAACAACTAGAAATATGATGATGTCTAAATGAAATGATAAAACCTGTATTCAACTCATTTTTGATATAAATTTTTTCAGAATGAAACTGAGCAACATCCACAGGTGTGTACTTCTGGTATATCTGATGAGTCCTATCAAAGAGCAAAGAAGATAGTAAATGGACCAGTACAAGGTAAGAACCTTATAGGATACAAAATACATTGGTGAGAAAATTGCATTAAAACATGAGCAACAGTATATTCTAATTGTTCACACAGTGCAACTGTTAAATATCTAATAAGAAAAAAGTTAATAAGTGACATATCTTATTAGGTTTCATCCCACAGTTATTGCAAAGAAACTGAAATGTGAGTTGCATTTTTGATACATGCTTCAATCACAGAAAATTTATAAATAACAAAAAGGAGAAAAGAAGAGGGAATAAAAATTGAGAAAGGAAGTGATTATAGAGGGACTCAATGAAGGAAAAGGAAGAAGGTATAGTCAGTGAAGGAAAGAAAATTCAGGTCTCCTATGAGAAGGAAAAAGAGCAGAGCTTTCAAAATATGGCAAAAAACATGAGTTCCAAAGTTAAATGAGGCATAAAGTAAAATTTCCCCATACTTCATAAATTAGGAAATATTGAAGAAAAATTTGCACTTTATGTGGTTTTGTCCCTAAGTATAGAATCCAATATCCCACACTATAATTATTCTCAAAGGACCCCTTTGAAAGAGGCAGTGAATCTGTTCACCTGTACTCTACAAACTGTTCAACAGGCACTACACACCTTTTCCTTATCGAAGTTTTCATCACATTCCTGTTAGTCACTTTCTGAAGCCCATACACTCTGTGTTAGCATTCAACATCCTTTGAGCATCAAATCAGACCTGATGGACTACATAGAAAAAGGAATAAATTCCAGGTCAAGTGGTTATCACCCAGTACAAAAGCAGGTCAACATATGAGGTAGCACCAGGGGGACAATATCAGTTTATTTGAGGAATAACAGGCACTATGAGGAGTGCTTCCAAAACCAGAGTGAATCCTAATAGAAGAAATGCAAAAAAAAAAAAAAAAAAAAAGGAAAAGAAAGAAGCAAGGAGTTCACTGGTAAATGTGTAACTGTGAACAACTTTATTTTGTTTTGTTTTGTTTTACAGACACCAAACATTATATGTTCTTTAAAAGTTATTATGAGGAAAAAAATAAACAGTGTGAAGTTAATTCTTTTCATTGTAATTTTCACATTTTTTTGCAAAATATCCTTTTTCTTTGAATGAGTAAAACTTTGAGTTATCATATGCATTGAACATGGTGACCTCTAGGGCCTGAAGTATAATTACTCTGTAAATAACTCAATGTGCCTAGGATAAAGAGGGGAACATCTATGACTTCAGATGCTAGGGCAGGCTGATGTCAGGTTTTCATTCAGCCAGGGAATTTACAGACCTCCTGTCTCCAAATATAAAAGGCCTGGATTTGAAGTGAGTGCTACAGTTCTTGCCATGGATTCACAGGTCCCTGGGTACAATCACTAGACCCCAACACAAACAACAATCAAAAAGTTTCAAACAACATAAACATTCACCTAAAGTTAAGCTTAACTTAAAAATTATAATTGTGAGGATTAAATTATATGATCATAAAAATTTTCCCTTTTTAATTGGGTAGGTTTTCACTCATTCTAACAGTTCTAAGTAAAACTATACATTTGTCAACAGAGTCACATTCGGACATGTCATCAGCAGAAAAGAAGGAGAGGCTTATGGGCACTGAAAAAAGTCAGGAACCGGTATGTAAATGGGTCAGTTTAAATTCCTGGTGTATTTCTCTTTGCTTTGATTCCAGAAGGTAAATTAGGCCAAATGAAATGACCTCTTAGCATAGGATTTGGGGAATCAAACATCATAATTTCCACTCACATCTAAAAGGATTTAACTGGACATGAACATGAAAATAGTATTAGAAATCAAGGAAGCTTAATGGCAAACTGTTTTCTAGCAATTGAGGCAATTATTTGAATATTCTTTCAGTTTTTTTTCTATGTGATCTCCCTACATGATGAGAAAGTGAGACTTAAAAAAATCAGTAAAAAAAAGGAAAATATATAAATAAAATGGCCAGTGAACACATTCTTATTAAAAGATCATCATTCCCAAAGGCTCAAAATTTTAGTTTCCCATTACCAGTAATTCATGCATGGGTTAAAGATTCCATTCTCTCTCAACTCCAATGTCTACTCTAGGACAAGGCAGAAAATAGGCTTAATTAGAAACCAAACAGTATGTTAATGAAATCAGAATTTTTAAGGAGGTATCCATCTATTAAGGTACAAACAACTTTCTAGTTCATTTTCTTTTTTTTTTCATGCAAGATCAATAAAATTACTAAATGTTTTTATTAGACCTCTTTAGTGGATGTTAGGAAGAAGACCTTGGATGAAGTTTTTGACAGTTTGTGGAATTTTGGAGGTGTCTTAATGCCTCTCTTTCTCCTGTTGCTTTTGTTATTTTTCATGCATTTGAATGGATTTCTCTTCCATGTTATGTATGTGTCCTTTAAGAGTGCAGGTTAATCTATGTGATGTGTTTGGAGCATGGCATATATTTTGGCATCAAACCCATAAATGAACATTTAACAAGCTATATTCACTCACCAGCATCTCATCTTTGGGAAAGAATAAGTTCTGGAAATAAACATACCTTTAAACAAAACATATATCACATGCAAATAAAATTTAGCTTTTAAATGATATCGAAAACAGCACAAAATTAAAAGAAGGAGTAGGTAATAATCATGTTCATCTTGCAAAACAAAAAAAAGCCTCATGGATAATAAGATTATCATAATAATTTTAAAAAGAACAGAGAATGAAAGTGGTGAGAGTAAACAGAGACTGAAAAGGAGATGAGGATCAAATTCAAAGAAATGATAATAGAAGGAGATTTCAAATGGAATAAAAAAGGGATCCAGCAACCAAAATATGAAATGAATGAAAATATATTAGAAAATCAGAACATGAAAAAAACAAATGACATGGAAATCCCATACAAAAACAAAGAAAAAACTGAAAAGAGCAAGAACAACTTCTTTAGATTTCACTTTTACTAAAGCAAATGATATGGAGACAATTTTGGGGGGTGTATTTCTAATTTTGGAAGCATATAGCAGGGGTTTTTGAGATGCAAAAATGGTTTATCAGGTTTTTGTTGTTGTTGTTGTTTTTATTGTTTTTGCACTAGCTTCAAACAGCCTACCATGATAGTGGAGGGTACAAGCTGATCTTCTTTGCTCCTTTCTCTCCCACACATCCCAGAGAATGCTGAGGGAACATTGGAAGTTGCAGAGGCAATGCACTCTTAGTATTAGTTTATGTACTCAGAGACGTGGGTCTATAAAATGTAGAAATTGCCTGATAAACCCTGTGGTCCTTGGAGGCTGGGGACTAATCTGTAATGCAGACCCCAATTATGGAATTCCTTACTCAGTGGTCTTATACTGTGCATGATTCCAAGTTACTGAGGCCTTTTCCTACAACCTCTTGGAGCATGAGAGACATGGCCTGGTTTCAGAATCTGTGACTTCTTCTGAGAACTTAGTGAAAATATCATTCTACTGATCCTGCCCAAGCACTTCTGGAACCTTCTGTCCCTTGAATTCTCAACTACGAGTTCTTGCTTACTATTATTATTCCCAAAGCACCAGTTTGAAAGAGGCGATACCTCTGTGGACCTCTACTCTAGAACGTCCACAGCAGCAACACACATCTTCCTGATGAGATCTTTCAGCACATGCCTGTCATTCAGTAACCTGAGCCCATAAGTTCAGTAACAATTCAAAGTTTTCTGAAGATAGGTGGCTACAGCATTATGGAAATATAAGGTATGCAAGGGTACCAGATCTTTAACACAGAGTGGCTAAAATTAGACCCCACTGAGAGCCTTTGTCCTCAGAAAATATTGTAATTCTTAAGAGGGTGCCTCCAACTGCCTGTGTGATGTTAATGGGGGTAACTATTCCAATTATTCTAGTATTCATTTTCATGTTTATGTACTGCATGCAGCCTTTTTCTACCAGATTTAACCTTGGCACTTGCTGGAAACAAAATGATTCCATGACAGTTTCATGAGCTTCTATTCTTTTTTAATTAAACTATTTATCCACTCTAATTTGTTACACACAATGGCAAAATGCAATTCATTTCATATTACACATATAGAGCACAATTTTTCACTGATTGTACACGATGTATTATTACACCATTCGTGTCTTCATATATGTACTTATAGTAATGATGCCTAACTCATTCCACCATCATTTCTACCCCCTTGACCCTCCCTTCCCCTCCCTCCCCTTTGCCCTATCTAAAGATCTTTCATTCCTCCCATGCTCCCCACCCATCACCATTATGAGTCAGCATCCTCATATCAAAGAAAACATTCAGCATTTATTTTTCTGGAATTAGCTTACTTCACATAGCATTATACTCTACAATTCCATCCATTTACCTACAAGTACCATGATTTTATTCTCTTTAATGCTGAGTAGGGCTCCATTGTGTATATATACCCAGGTTTCCCATGCCATTCATCTACTAAAGGGCATATGGGTTGGTTCCACAATTAAACTATTTTGAATTGTGATGCTATAAACATTGATAAGGCCAAATCCCTATAGTATGCTGTTTTTAAGTCCTTTGGGTATTAGCCAAGAAGTGAGATAGTTGAGTCAATCGTGATTTCAATCCAAATTTTCCAAGGTATCTCCATACTGCATTTCAGATTGGCTGAACTAATTTTCAGTTCCACCACCAATTTTGGTCTAATTGTGACAGAAACCACTGTAAACATTTAAGTAAATGTGTCTCATGTGTATACAGAAATTATTATACTCTGGAAATAAGAACAAGAATTGGGAAACCTAGGTCATATGATGTTTGTATCTCTAGTACTCTGAAACTCTCCATACTACATTCCAAATGGAAAGTGCTAATTTTCAGTATCACAGAGTATGGTTGTATTTTTTTAACCATGTCCTCTCCAGCACTGATTATTTGAAGACTTTAAGAATGCCTATCTGACTGGCATGAGCTGAAATATCAATGGAGTTTTGGATGGTATTTCCTTGATTGCTAGATATGTTTAATTTTTTTTCACAAATATTGGTGAGGTAAGTATTCAGCTCTTCTATCAGAAGAAAAGTGAAAGTCAAAGACACTAGGATCCTTCCTCAGAGCAAAACATATTCTCATGACTTAGTTATGACCATCTTAAGGATAGAGTGTTGGATGGTATTTCCCTGAATGCTAAATCTGTTTAATTTTTTTATGTATTCGTAGGCAAATTGTATTTGTTGTTTTGAGAACTGTCTGTCTCCTGATTTCTTAATTTCTTAATTAAGGAGGTGAGTTTCTCTTCAGGTCACCAGTCAAAAAAATACTCTCTCACAGCAAGCTAGTTTTCCCTACCCCAGCTTTACACTATTTCTTCCACAAAAGCATTTTCTCTTTGAGTACCTCATATTTCTGGTTTCATCTGGTCACAGGGTCTCCATTGTGTCACTCCTGTGATTTCCCACAGCCTATCCTTTTCTTCAAGCAGCAATGCACCAGTTCAAATGACTCCCACCTCTGCAAATCCTCAGCATTTCAGAGATGGGAGTCACCTTTCTCTAATGAAATACCTCTTAGTTTCTTCTCAGAAAAAAAGTGTTGCATACTTTACCCAAGTGTGTGTGCTGTTATGTTCATGATACATACAGACACATTTCCTCACTATTTTTTACTGTTTTAAAATAAGTTTTGACTTGGTAAATATTTTGCTGAAATGCATCAAGTTTTCAAAGTCTCTGAAAAATAAATGAAGCAAGTACAACAGTTTATCATTCCTACACAAGGTGACAGAATTGAAACTCTCATCTTACGAAGTATCATTCTTTCAGAATAAAAAAATTGGCAATTCAAATTTAAAATGCTATGGAACACCAAGTGTCATTCTTAAAAGTCTTTCAAAGCATTTTTAGAACTGCTGGGAAGTGCAAAGTTGGCTGATTATATACTGATGCTAGATGTTTTGGGTATATGCTTGTGAGTGTGTATATTCTGAGGGAACACAGTTCCTATGTCCCTTATCTTGACTTTATCCAATCAGTAGCCAGAATGACATATGAGCTCAGTTAACCTGAACTGCCTAGGACAGTGAAACTTGTACAATATATTCTTGTTCGAAATGCACTCTTCTAATTTCTAATTCTGATGATATCACAAATATATATATATGGTGATAAGTAATATATGATGATGAAAACTTCATGCAACTTATTATTGGTATTACTTTCCCCAGAGTGTCTGTAAGCAACCTACAGAAGTTTGTGCTTCCAGTATATCTGTTGAGTCCTATACACAAGCAAAGAATAGAACAAATGAACATGGAGAAGGTAAGAATGACAAAAAATGCAAAAGACACTGGTGAGCATATTGCTTTAAAGGAAGAGCACTAAAATATTGTAATTGTTCCAAGAGTGTATGTATTATCTAGTAAGGAAAAAGAAATATAAGGAGTCATATTGTACTAGGTTTCTGTGACAGGTTAAACTGGGGATATTGCTAAAAACATCTGAAATATGAGTTGCATTTTGAGACAAACTTCAATCAAAGTAAAATAGAAATGAAAGAGAAGAAGAGGATATGAACACTGAGACAGGCATTAATTACAGGGAGTCAATGAAGGAAGAGGTAGCAGTTGGACTCAGTGGAAGGAAGGACTCTCAGTTACATAAGAGGGGGGGAAAGAGCAGCATTTTCAAAATTAGAAAAGCATTTTTGAGATTCCAGGTCCAAAGCTTAATGAAGTGTAAAGTAAAAATTTTCCAACATTCCTGACTTAGTCACAGTTGGAATGGAATAAAATTGAGGAGTGAAGAAGAAATTCCCACATTGTTATGTTTGTTTATCACAAAAGATTCTTCATGTATAAAATCTAATGACACCAAATGTGTTGCTACTCTGTACAAAAAATGTATAGGGTAGAAACACCAATTAGGAAAGTGGAAAGAAATAGAAATTGTTAGAGTGTTGTCCCCAAATTCACAGATTTCTAAAACTAAATTTGGAAAGATCATAGCTTGATCAAACTTTCATGTGAGGGTAACATCCTAGGGAGAAACCCAGAGGTACATTCAAGTTAAGGTAGAGGCAATGGATTCCAGCAAAATTTATCCTAGATCTCTCAAACTATAATGAATCATCTGTTGGGGCCATGATCAGAAGCTCATTGTGACTCAGAAGATCTTTCCTTCTAAATTTCCTTTAGATTCTGCGGTGATACCAATGATCCTGGTATGCCCACAGCATTTTTTTGTAGCCAGGCAAAGAATGTCCCTTTGGGACAAAAAAAAAAAAACCAAAAAACAAAACAACAACAACAAAAAAACACTAGTAGAAACTACAAACCAAGATAGAAGTAGATCAAGTGCCAGCATAAATATTGCAATAATTATGTGCGTATTTCTTAGGTAGTGGAAATAACAAAAAAGACAAAAATTTAAAAATTACATTTTGAAGATAAAATTGCTACATTGCCAGGCAGGAAGGAGTTCAAATAACCCATACAAAAAAAACACAAAATGGAAAGAAAAAAGTCTCCTGCTCTAGAGGGTTTTATGAAAAACTAGGAGAGAGGCAAAATGAGGAAGAAAATAAAGAAGGTAGCAAGGAAATTTTGGAGGGGAAAATGAGAAAATGCAATTCAGCATTTTTCAGTGTGCCTGCCTTCAAACCAAAAGTGGGATGATTCCTGGTCCCCAGATGATTGAAACAAGTAGGGACTGGAAGAATCAGGGCAACCTGCTGTACAAATCTGTCCTGCACACCCACCAGCCCCACCATGTGTGTGGCATCCTAAGAGAGATTTAGATCAGTGATCAAGTGTTTTTGAAAATTTGTTTTTTTCAAAGATAGTTTTGTTGATGATGATGATGATTTTGGTTCTCTGGAATGAAACCATGTCCCTTTGTGCTACAGGAATACATTCCACTCTGTGCTAAATTCTGATAATTTATTTTCGGATGGCCAGCACACTCAAAAAAATGTGTGAAATCATGACTGTATGTGTTATGGCAGACTCATTTTTAAACTAGAATTCCTTATGGAATTTATTCCTCTAATACTAAGACTGTTACTAATGTGTTTATATGACAGTCTCTTGAGTCCTGTCAATTCTGCCTGCTTTTGGATCACAGATTGCTGTGGATGACCATATCTAAATTCTTTATGCTTTCTCATATTTTTTAAGATGCAGGACCTGTATCTTCATACAAGGGTGAAAAGGGTAACATGATATCCACTAAAACAGAGGAAGCAGGATTAGAAGATGTGCCACGGTCCCAGATGGGTATGAAAAAACAATCATGTTCATATTAGCTGTTATTCTAAATGCATATATCTGATCCAATTAGTTCAGGCAAAAAAAAACCTGATAAGAAATAAAATCCACCTTGTCCTGGATCTTGAGGTAGAGGATACTTAGGTATAATAAAATGGATTAAACAATTCTTAGGTCACTTGACTTAATGCTGCCATCTGACTACTTCAGCTTTGACATTGAAATTCTCTGGATTCCTCTTTCCTTCTCTGAATACAGATCTCTGTGGTCTCCAGCATGCTGCATCTTCACATTTGTATATGTACCCTTGCTGAAGTATTCATAATGATCACAATGGTGATCTTACCATTTGAAACTTAACTGCAAGACTTATTTACTAAAGATATATTGTCAATATTCATTTAGAACATTTCAGTCTTGTGATCAACAAAAATACCCAAACTTAAAATTCCAAAGCTAATGTAATCTTTATCAATGCTAACGAAAATAGTTATCACTTGAACTGAGCTCTGTACTCAGTAGGAATACGAGTGTGTGGCGTTTTTTATATTCAGGTTTTATTGATTATGTATTTCATTTCCTTTTCAGTATCTAAAGACGTACATGCTTTATACAAGGTAAATCATCTTCTATATTTATGTTATATTTTTAAATGCATGCTGTATGCACTTTAAAATATTCACGTATTATCTTGTCTTCAAGCACATCAAGCCTACCATTAAAAGCAAAGATACACCTCTCAAAAAACAAAAATGGTGGAAGCGAGAAGTAAAACAGAAATCAGGTAACTTTTGCAGTACAACTTCTATAAAACCACCTATGATTAAACCTTGCAAATGATAGCAAACTTTTCACTCCTGATATATCCATTTGTGCCGTGTGTTGGGAGGATTTGCTCCATCAGGTCTGTGTTGGTGATGCATGCACATTTCAAAATATTTCTGTAAATCTATGAGGACAAGATGTTTTAAAATAACCAATATCATAGGTGTTTCTGCAATCAAACTTTCCAAATCGGAGTCACGACACTTGTCATTTGGATTGTGAGGCTGATTTTTCTTCCCTCCCCAATTTCAAAAATAGGTCCAGGGGAGCAGGATTGAAATCCAGAATCCTGAGATTATGAGGACTTGTATTTTTCTTGAAGCCAAGATGTCAAGGCCGGTCTGTGAAATACAGGAAAATCTAATTTAAAAGACAATGTGCACTCTACCCTGACATCTAGTGTATCAACCAACTGGATCAAACTTGCTTTTATGCTACTTAGGTACTGACTTTGACAACTCTTGTGGTCAGTTTGAGGCAAGAAATAATAAAATGTATGATCATATATACTTTAGTTTATCCCTTGCTTCTAAAGTGAACGTTTGCTGGTGAACACTCTTTCCTGAAATTTTATCTCAGAGTAATCAATCCATAAATTCTTCCACATCCCAATGGAGTCTTTGCTCATTATTCTTTGACTTGTTGTTTGTCTCTTACCTCTGTATGGTAAAAACAGAACCCAGATCCTTTTGAAGACATTCCTTCATTCAGTCCTGCATCAACCCCATAGTGCACTTTTGCATTCTCTTTATTCATCTCCATTCTTGATCATGCCCTTCAAGCTCATGTGCCCACAGATTTGAGATACTTCCAGCTATATATGGATTCATGGCCTAGATGAAAGTGTTTGCTATGTGTCTGTCGAACCATCTCAACATTTTGAGGCATCTTTCCTAATGCAAATTCTTCCTAACTGTATGTTTAGCCCGTTTCTACCTGCATGATCTTCTGGCAGTTTTCACCAATTCCTGTATCATCAGACATATACCGTCCCCCTTAACTCTTGTCTCTATGTCATGCTATAGCCTTTCACATTTTCACCATTCTCTGCCTCTGGCTGATGGCCTCACTCCTCAAGTCTCTGTTCATCCCTACCTCTAGAAAAGAAAGCATCCACGCCAAGTGTTATTGCCTCAGGCACTTACCTGACACTCAATTATGGGGTCTTCAAACCTGTGTGTTGTAAAAGTATCTCCTGAAGTCCAGGAACTAGTGAAGTAGACAGAGAACGAATAACTTACAGGCCAACTGATTATTACTCGGTATAATAGTGGGTCATGGTCTGAGGTGGCTAACACCAGAGAAGCGAAAACAGTTTATGTCAGGAACAATAGGCCCCATGAGTAATGCTTCCAAAAACAGAGTGAATCCTAACAGAAGAAATGCAGCAAAAGGAGAGGAACGGAATATGTGGTTCACTGTCAAAAATATCACAGTGATCATATATACACATGCTTTTTTGTTGACACCAAAGTTACATGCAGTGGTTCATTAAAAATTAGTATTAGGAAAAAGACAGAGTAAACAGTGTGAAGTTTCTTCTTCCCATTGTAATTTTAGCATTTTTTTCTGCAAAATATCATTTTTCTTTGAGTGGTTGAATCTTTGAGATATCATGTGCAATGAATATGGTGAACTCCTGTTTTGTTGAAGCATTAGATTAGTAAAAACCCCTGCTAAATCTCTCAATACACCCTGGGATTCATCTGTAATTTCAGCTTAGTTAGAGACTGAGGCAGGCTGATGTCAGGTTCCCAGTGAGCCAGGGAATATTCACTCTGTCTTCAAAAAAATAAATAAATAAATACAAATGAAGGCCTTTTATTCGAAGTAAGTACTTGGGTTCTTGCCAAGGATACACATGGCTCTGGGTACAGCCAACAAGCTCACACAAGAATCCAGGAATTTCCAAAAGCATAAACATTCACCTAAAATTAAACTTAACTAAAACGTATCATTGTGAAAATCAAATTGTATGATTATTACAATTATGTTTTTAGTTGGCTAGATTTTCACTCAGTCTAACTTTTTTAAGTAGTTTAATTAAGTACATCTATGCATTTATCCCCAGATTCACATTCCCATATGTCATCAGAAGAATTGAAGGAGAGGGTTGATGGCATGGAAAAAAGCCATGGACAGGTAAGTAAATTTGTCAATTTAAATTCATGGTCTATTTCTCTTCTTTGATGGGAAGGAAATTATGCCAAACAAAATGACATCACACAATACATACTTAGATATCAAGATCACAATTTAATATTTAAGTCTAAAAATGTAACACAACATGAACATGAAAATAGCTTTAGAAATCATGTAAGCAGAAGCTTAAAAGTAACCTTCATCTAGTAATGTGAGGAGATTTTTTGAGTATTGTTTCAATTTTCTTCTGTGTGAACTCCTCACATAATGAGGATTAAATCTAAGACTCGGAAAGATCCTGTTGAAAGTTGGAGAGTATATAATTGAAATGGCCAGTGAACACATTCATGTTAAAGATCATCATTCCCAAAGGCTCAAAATTTTAGTTTCCCATTACCAGTAATCCATGCTGGTATTAAAGACTCCAATCTCCCTACACACTCCAGTATGTAGGCTGAGGCAGGAAATAGACTTAAAGGAGAAACCAAACAGCCTGTTATAGAATCAGGACCTTTCAGGGTGTATCCGTCAATCCTGTTAGAGTACGAACAAAAACTTTTAGTTCCTTTACTTTTCATGCAAGAAATCAAGAAAATTACTAAACATTTTTATTCCACCTCTGAAGTGGACATTAGTCAAAAGAACTTGGATGCAGTTCCTGGGAACTTGCAAAAATTTTGTGGTATCTTAATGCCCTATAGTTTAGGAGCAGAATTTGCAAGCATTTCAGTTCAACTGTTATGCATGTGTCCTTTTAGTGTACAGATTTGTCTTTGGGATGTGTTTGGGTCAGGCCATCCTGTTCAGAATCAAATTCCCAAATGAGCATATGTAACATACAATATTTACTCACCAGTATCTCATCAAGGAGAAAGATAACCCTCTAGGAACAATCATAGCTTAAAGCAAAACATGCATATAAATAAACTGTATATTTAATGTGGTTTCTATAATACTTAATAATTAATCGAAGTTCATAGGAAATAATAATACTCGTAAGACTAGAAAAAAGTCATTAGTGACAATAAAATTATCATGATAAATTTTAAAAAGAGCAGATAATGAAAGTGGTGATAGTAAGCAGAGATTGAAGAGGAAATGAGGATGAAATTCAATATTAATGAAAATAGAAAAGAATATAAAATAAGAATAAAAATGTAATAAAGGAAATAAAATGAAAACTGAACAAAAAATCTTAGAAAATCATATATATTGTGAAAAAAAGGGCACAAACAACATCATGAAAATCTTCACAATTCCCTTAAACTTATATAACTGAAATGGAGACACTTCTGTCCAGGATTCCTAATTTTGGAAAGCTAAAGCTTTTTATGGTTTGGAGGATGCAAATATTGTCCATCAGTTTCTTTATCTGCTCTAGCTCAAAAAGGCCTTCCCTGACATTGGTGTGATCAAGTGGATCTCCTCTGCTCCTTGCTCCCCAACACCTCTCAGATAATGCTGAGGGAACTTTGAAAGTTACAAAGCAAATTACTCTCAGTATTTGATTTTGTACTCAGAGACATGGGACTATGGATGTAGAAATTGCCTGATAAACCCAGTGATCCATGAAGGCTGGGGACTAATCTGTAATGCAGACCCCAATTATGGAATTCCTTTCTCAGTAGTCTTTTTTTAAAAGAGAGAGAGAGAGAGAGAGAGAGAGAGAGAGAGAGAGAGAATTTTTAAATATTTATTTGTTAGTTTTCAGTGGACACAACATCTTTGTGTGTATGTGGTGCTTAGGATCGAACCGGGACCGCATGCATTCCAGACGAGTGCACACCTCTTGAGCCACATCCCTACCCCAACTCAGTGGTCTTGTACTGTGCATGATTCCAAGTCACTGAGGCCTTTTCCTATAATCTCTTGAAGCATGGGAGACATGGTCTGGTTTCAGAATCTGTGACTTCTTCTGAGAACTCAGTGAAAATACCATTCTACCTGATTCTGCCCCAGGAGTCATGGGATCTTCTGTCCCTTGAATTCTCAACTAGCAGTTCTTGCTCACGTTCATTATTCCCAAAGCACCAGTTTGAAAGAGACAGTACCGCTGTGAACCTCTACTCTACAGAATGTCCACAGCAGCAACACACCTCTTCCTGATGAGAGCTGTTAGCACATGCGTGTTACTCACAATTCTGAGCCCATACGAGTAACCAACTAAAATTGTGGGAGGATACCTGGCTACTGAATCATGGAGGTGTAAGGGATGCAGTGTTTCCTGATGAGACACCACTGAGAGCCCATGTACTCAGGGCAATATTGTAATACATAAGAGGGTGCCTTTGACTGCCTGTGTAATGTTAATAGGGGTGTAAATATTCTAAATTATTCTCAGTAGAGTGGGTTGACCATGCCTAGTATTCATTTCATGTTTATGGTACTGCAGGCTGCCCTTTTGTCTATCAGATTTATCCTTGGCCCTTGCTGTCACAGAGCTGCAAGCACCATGATGCATGAGAGTGCCATGAACTACTATTCTTAACAAAGACTCCAGATGCCAGCTCTCTGGGCAGCTCTATGTCTGGGTTTCTCTCCAGCTCCCACCTTGAATATGGTTATGGGTACCTCCAAACCACATTTTTTATGCCGAGTTCAGTCTTTGAAATGTTAGGAAAAAACTGGGTAAAATTTTTCGGATATCCCAGGAACAAAGTTGCGATAAAGTAAAAGGAGTGGAGAGGCTCCTAAACACCTGCTCAGATTCTGCCTGGTAGGTTTGGATTACATCAAATATTCCTGGACATTGCGGGGAAAATGAAGTCTTTCCTTTGCTGAAAAAGTTCAATTTTGCCTTAAAATAATAAGTTTCCTAATTGTTTGCTTTAAAATATCATCTTTGTAGAAACTTAAGGGATTTTGTTGTTTCAGGTTTTATATTTTAGAAATTTTTAGGGCAGTGCTTTTATATGCTATATGAGGAATCATTTTGACATGATGGTGTATCATGAAAAACTAGTTTGCTCAAATTCAGTGCCACGTTTTTAGGTGTTTATTTATCCATTTTTGTTTTAAGGTGCATCTGGGCTCAATTCATATCTTTCTAATTGTGATAGAAACCACTGTAAACCTTGAAGTTCCAGTGTCTCATGTGTATACAGAATCATTGTCAATTGGGTATAAGAACAAGGATTGGGAACCCTGGGCACAGGATGTTCATATTCCTTATCTTCTGATGACTCTCCATACTGCTTTTCAGATGGGAAGTCCTGATTTTCAGTCCCACAGTGTATGGTTGTACATTTTTACCCACATCGTCTCCAGCACTTATTGTTTAAAGTCTTGAAGAATGCCTCTTTGGATGGCATGAGCTGAAATATCAATGGAGTTTGGGAGGGTACTTCCCTGAATGCTAGATGTATTTTATGTATTGATAATGAACTTGTGTTTGTGGTTCTGAGAACATCTATCTCTTTCTTTTCTCCATTTCCTAATTGGATGGGTGAGATTCTCCTCAGCTCACCAGTCAGAATAATCCTCTCTCAGAGCAAGCTAGTTTTCCCTACTCTGGCTTTATACAATTTCTTCCACGAATGCATTTCCTCTTTGAGTATCTCATATTTCTGGTTTCATCTGGTCACAGGCTCTCCATTGTGTCACTCCTGTGATTTCCCACAGCCTGTCTTTTCCTTCAAGCAGCAATGCACCAGTTCAAATGACACCCACCTCTGCAAATCGTCAGCATTTCACAAATGGGAGTCACCTTTCTCTTTTGAAATACCTCTTAGTTTCTTCTCCAATGAAAGTGTTGCATACTTTACCCAAGTGTGTGTGCTCTTATGTTCATGTTACATACAGACATATTTCCTCACTATATTTTACTTTTTTAAAATAAGTTTTGATTTGGTAAATATTTTGCTGAAATGCATCAAGTGTTTGAAGTCTCTGATGAATAAATGAAGCAATTATAGCAGTTTATCATTCCTACACAAGGTGACAGAATTGAAACTCTCGTCTTACGAAGTATCATTCTTTCAGAATAAAAAATTGGCCACTCAAATTTAAAATGCTATGGAACACCAAGTGCCATTCTGAAAAGTCATTCAAAGCATTTTTAGAACTGCTGGGCAGTGCAAAGTTGACTGATTATATACTGATGCTAGTTGTTTGGGGTATATGCTTGTCAGTGTGTATATTCTGAGGGAACACAGTTCCTATGTCGCTCATCTTGGCTTTATCCAATCAGTAGCCAGAATGATATATGAGCTCAGTTAACCTGAACTGCCTAGGACAGTGAAACTTGTACAATATATTCTTGTTCAAAATGCACTCATGTAATTTCTAATTCTGATGATTTCACAAATATATATATGGTGATAAGTAATATATGATGATGAAAACTTCATGCAACTTATTATTGGTATTACTTTCCCCAGAGTGTCTGTAAGCAACCTACAGAAGATTGTGCTTCCAGTATATCTGTTGAGTCCTATACACAAGCAAAGAATAGAACAAATGAACATGGAGAAGGTAAGAATGACAAAAAATGCAAAAGACATTGGTGAGCATATTGCTTTAAAGGAAGAGCACTAAAATATTGTAATTGTTCCAAGAGTGTATGTATTATCTAGTAAGGAAAAAGAAATATAAGGAGTCATATTGTACTAGGTTTCTGTGACAGGTTAAACTGGGGATATTGCTAAAAACATCTGAAATATGAGTTGCATTTTGAGACAAACTTCAATCAAAGTAAAATAGAAATGAAAGAGAAGAAGAGGATATGAACACTGAGACAGGCATTAATTACAGGGAGTCAATGAAGGAAGAGGTAGCAGTTGTACTCAGTGGAAGGAAGGACTCTCAGTTACATAAGAGGGGGGGAAAGAGCAGCATTTTCAAAATATGAAAAGCATTTTTGAGTTTCCAGATCCAAAGCTGAATGAAGTGTAAAGTAAAAAATTTCCAACATTCCTGACTTAGTCACAGTTGGAATGGAATAAAATTGAGGAGTGAAGAAGAAATTCCCACATTGTTATGGTTGTTTATCACAAAGGATTCTTCATGTATAAAATCTAATGACACCAAAAGTGTTGCTACTCGATACAAAAAATGTATAGGGTAGAAACACCAATTAGGAAAGTGGAAAGAAATAGAAATGGTTAGAGAGTGGTCCCCAAATTCACAGATATCTAAAACTAAATTTGGAAAGATCATAGCTTGACCCAACTTTCATGTGAGGGTAACATCCTAGGGAGAAACCCAGAGGTACATTCAAGTTAAGGTAGAGGCAATGGATTCCAGCAAAATTTATCCTAGATCTCTCAAACTATAATGAATCATCTGTTGGGGCCATGATCAGAAGCTCATTGTGACTCAGAAGTTCTTTCCTTCTAAATTTCCTTTAGATTCTGGGGTGATACCAATGATCCTGGTATGCCCACAGCATTTTTTTTGTAGCCTGGCAAAGAATGTCCCTTTGGGACAAAAAAAAAACAACAAAACAACAACAACAACAAAACACTAGTAGAACCTACAAACCAAGATAGAAGTAGATCAAGTGCCAGCATAAATATTGCAATAATTATGTGCGTATTTCTTAGGTAGTGTGGATAAGAAAAAAGACAAAAATTTAAAAATTACATTTTGAAGATAAAATTGCTACATTGCCAGGCAGGAAGGAGTTCAAATAACCCATACAAAAAAACACAAAATGGAAAGAAAAAAGTCTCCTGCTCTAGAGGGTTTTATGAAAAACTAGGAGAGAGGCAAAATGAGGAAGAAAATAAAGAAGGTAGCAAGGAAATTTTGGAGGGGAAAATGAGAAAATGCAATTCAGCATTTTTCAGTGTGCCTGCCTGCAAACCAAAAGTGGGATGATTCCTGGTCCTCAGATGATTGAAACAAGTAAGGACTGGAAGAATCAGGGCAACCTGCTGTACAAATCTGTCCTGCACACCCACCAGCCCCACCATGTGTGTGGCATCCTAAGAGTGATTTAGGTCAGTGATCAAGTGTTTTTGAAAATTTGTTTTTTTCAAAGATAGTTTTATTGTTGTTGTTGATGATGATGATGATGATGATGATGATGATGATTTTGGTTCTTTGGAATGAAACCATGTCCCTTTGTGCTACAGGAATACATTCCACTCTGTGCTAAATTCCGATAATTTATTTTCGGATGGGCCAGCACACTCAAAAAAATGTGTGAAATCATGACTGTATGTGTTATGGCAGACTCATTTTTAAACTAGAATTCCTTATGGAATTTATTCCTCTAATACTAAGACTGTTACTAATGTGTTTATATGACAGTCTCTTGAGTCCTGTCAATTCTGCCTGCTTTTGGATCACAGATTGCTGTGGATGACCATATCTAAATTCTTTATGCTTTCTCATATTTTTTAAGATGCAGGACCTGTATCTTCATACAAGGGTGAAAAGGGTAACATGATATCCACTAAAACAGAGGAAGCAGGATTAGAAGATGTGCCACGGTCCCAGATGGGTATGAAAAAACAATCATGTTCATATTAGCTGTTATTCTAAATGCATATATCTGATCCAATTAGTTCAGGCAAAAAAAAAAAAACCTGATAAGAAATAAAATCCACCTTGTCCTGGATCTTGAGGTAGAGGATACTTAGGTATAATAAAATGGATTAAACAATTCTTAGGTCACTTGACTTAATGCTGCCATCTGACTACTTCAGCTTTGACATTGAAATTCTCTGGATTCCTCTTTCCTTCTCTGAATACAGATCTCTGTGGTCTCCAGCATGCTGCATCTTCACATTTGTATATGTACCCTTGCTGAAGTATTCATAATGATCACAATGGTGATCTTACCATTTGAAACTTAACTGCAAGACTTATTTACTAAAGATATATTGTCAATATTCATTTAGAACATTTCAGTCTTGTGATCAACAAAAATACCCAAACTTAAAATTCCAAAGCTAATGTAATCTTTATCAATGCTAACGAAAATAGTTATCACTTGAACTGAGCTCTGTACTCAGTAGGAATACGAGTGTGTGGCGTTTTTTATATTCAGGTTTTATTGATTATGTATTTCATTTCCTTTTCAGTATCTAAAGACGTACATGCTTTATACAAGGTAAATCATCTTCTATATTTATGTTATATTTTTAAATGCATGCTGTATGCACTTTAAAATATTCACGTATTATCTTGTCTTCAAGCACATCAAGCCTACCATTAAAAGCAAAGATACACCTCTCAAAAAACAAAAATGGTGGAAGCGAGAAGTAAAACAGAAATCAGGTAACTTTTGCAGTACAACTTCTATAAAACCACCTATGATTAAACCTTGCAAATGATAGCAAACTTTTCACTCCTGATATATCCATTTGTGCCGTGTGTTGGGAGGATTTGCTCCATCAGGTCTGTGTTGGTGATGCATGCACATTTCAAAATATTTCTGTAAATCTATGAGGACAAGATGTTTTAAAATAACCAATATCATAGGTGTTTCTGCAATCAAACTTTCCAAATCGGAGTCACGACACTTGTCATTTGGATTGTGAGGCTGATTTTTCTTCCCTCCCCAATTTCAAAAATAGGTCCAGGGGAGCAGGATTGAAATCCAGAATCCTGAGATTATGAGGACTTGTATTTTTCTTGAAGCCAAGATGTCAAGGCCGGTCTGTGAAATACAGGAAAATCTAATTTAAAAGACAATGTGCACTCTACCCTGACATCTAGTGTATCAACCAACTGGATCAAACTTGCTTTTATGCTACTTAGGTACTGACTTTGACAACTCTTGTGGTCAGTTTGAGGCAAGAAATAATAAAATGTATGATCATATATACTTTAGTTTATCCCTTGCTTCTAAAGTGAACGTTTGCTGGTGAACACTCTTTCCTGAAATTTTATCTCAGAGTAATCAATCCATAAATTCTTCCACATCCCAATGGAGTCTTTGCTCATTATTCTTTGACTTGTTGTTTGTCTCTTACCTCTGTATGGTAAAAACAGAACCCAGATCCTTTTGAAGACATTCCTTCATTCAGTCCTGCATCAACCCCATAGTGCACTTTTGCATTCTCTTTATTCATCTCCATTCTTGATCATGCCCTTCAAGCTCATGTGCCCACAGATTTGAGATACTTCCAGCTATATATGGATTCATGGCCTAGATGAAAGTGTTTGCTATGTGTCTGTCGAACCATCTCAACATTTTGAGGCATCTTTCCTAATGCAAATTCTTCCTAACTGTATGTTTAGCCCGTTTCTACCTGCATGATCTTCTGGCAGTTTTCACCAATTCCTGTATCATCAGACATATACCGTCCCCCTTAACTCTTGTCTCTATGTCATGCTATAGCCTTTCACATTTTCACCATTCTCTGCCTCTGGCTGATGGCCTCACTCCTCAAGTCTCTGTTCATCCCTACCTCTAGAAAAGAAAGCATCCACGCCAAGTGTTATTGCCTCAGGCACTTACCTGACACTCAATTATGGGGTCTTCAAACCTGTGTGTTGTAAAAGTATCTCCTGAAGTCCAGGAACTAGTGAAGTAGACAGAGAACGAATAACTTACAGGCCAACTGATTATTACTCGGTATAATAGTGGGTCATGGTCTGAGGTGGCTAACACCAGAGAAGCGAAAACAGTTTATGTCAGGAACAATAGGCCCCATGAGTAATGCTTCCAAAAACAGAGTGAATCCTAACAGAAGAAATGCAGCAAAAGGAGAGGAACGGAATATGTGGTTCACTGTCAAAAATATCACAGTGATCATATATACACATGCTTTTTTGTTGACACCAAAGTTACATGCAGTGGTTCATTAAAAATTAGTATTAGGAAAAAGACAGAGTAAACAGTGTGAAGTTTCTTCTTCCCATTGTAATTTTAGCATTTTTTTCTGCAAAATATCATTTTTCTTTGAGTGGTTGAATCTTTGAGATATCATGTGCAATGAATATGGTGAACTCTTGTTTTGTTGAAGCATTAGATTAGTAAAAACCCCTGCTAAATCTCTCAATACACCCTGGGATTCATCTGTAATTTCAGCTTAGTTAGAGACTGAGGCAGGCTGATGTCAGGTTCCCAGTGAGCCAGGGAATATTCACTCTGTCTTCAAAAAAATAAATAAATAAATACAAATGAAGGCCTTTTATTCGAAGTAAGTACTTGGGTTCTTGCCAAGGATACACATGGCTCTGGGTACAGCCAACAAGCTCACACAAGAATCCAGGAATTTCCAAAAGCATAAACATTCACCTAAAATTAAACTTAACTAAAACGTATCATTGTGAAAATCAAATTGTATGATTATTACAATTATGTTTTTAGTTGGCTAGATTTTCACTCAGTCTAACTTTTTTAAGTAGTTTAATTAAGTACATCTATGCATTTATCCCCAGATTCACATTCCCATATGTCATCAGAAGAATTGAAGGAGAGGGTTGATGGCATGGAAAAAAGCCATGGACAGGTAAGTAAATTTGTCAATTTAAATTCATGGTCTATTTCTCTTCTTTGATGGGAAGGAAATTATGCCAAACAAAATGACATCACACAATACATACTTAGATATCAAGATCACAATTTAATATTTAAGTCTAAAAATGTAACACAACATGAACATGAAAATAGCTTTAGAAATCATGTAAGCAGAAGCTTAAAAGTAACCTTCATCTAGTAATGTGAGGAGATTTTTTGAGTATTGTTTCAATTTTCTTCTGTGTGAACTCCTCACATAATGAGGATTAAATCTAAGACTCGGAAAGATCCTGTTGAAAGTTGGAGAGTATATAATTGAAATGGCCAGTGAACACATTCATGTTAAAGATCATCATTCCCAAAGGCTCAAAATTTTAGTTTCCCATTACCAGTAATCCATGCTGGTATTAAAGACTCCAATCTCCCTACACACTCCAGTATGTAGGCTGAGGCAGGAAATAGACTTAAAGGAGAAACCAAACAGCCTGTTATAGAATCAGGACCTTTCAGGGTGTATCCGTCAATCCTGTTAGAGTACGAACAAAAACTTTTAGTTCCTTTACTTTTCATGCAAGAAATCAAGAAAATTACTAAACATTTTTATTCCACCTCTGAAGTGGACATTAGTCAAAAGAACTTGGATGCAGTTCCTGGGAACTTGCAAAAATTTTGTGGTATCTTAATGCCCTATAGTTTAGGAGCAGAATTTGCAAGCATTTCAGTTCAACTGTTATGTATTTGTCCTTTTAGTGTACAGATTTGTCTTTGGGATGTGTTTGGGTCAGGCCATCATGTTCAGAATCAAATTCCTAAATGAGCATATGTAACATACAATATTTACTCACCAGTATCTCATCAAGGAGAAAGATAACCCTCTAGGAACAATCATAGCTTAAAGCAAAACATGCATATAAATAAACTGTATATTTAATGTGGTTTCTATAATACTTAATAATTAATCGAAGTTCATAGGAAATAATAATACTCGTAAGACTAGAAAAAAGTCATTAGTGACAATAAAATTATCATGATAAATTTTAAAAAGAGCAGATAATGAAAGTGGTGATAGTAAGCAGAGATTGAAGAGGAAATGAGGATGAAACTCAATATTAATGAGAATAGAAAAGAATATAAAATAAGAATAAAAATGTAATAAAGGAAATAAAATGAAAACTGAACAAAAAATCTTAGAAAATCATATATATTGTGAAAAAAATGGCACAAACAACATCATGAAAATCTTCACAATTCCCTTAAACTTATATAACTGAAATGGAGACACTTCTGTCCAGGATTCCTAATTTTGGAAAGCTAAAGCTTTTTATGGTTTGGAGGATGCAAATATTGTCCATCAGTTTCTTTATCTGCTCTAGCTCAAAAAGGCCTTCCCTGACATTGGTGTGATCAAGTGGATCTCCTCTGCTCCTTGCTCCCCAACACCTCTCAGATAATGCTGAGGGAACTTTGAAAGTTACAAAGCAAATTACTCTCAGTATTTGATTTTGTACTCAGAGACATGGGACTATGGATGTAGAAATTGCCTGATAAACCCAGTGATCCATGAAGGCTGGGGACTAATCTGTAATGCAGACCCCAATTATGGAATTCCTTTCTCAGTAGTCTTTTTTTAAAAGAGAGAGAGAGAGAGAGAGAGAGAGAGAGAGAGAGAGAGAATTTTTAAATATTTATTTGTTAGTTTTCAGTGGACACAACATCTTTGTGTGTATGTGGTGCTTAGGATCGAACCGGGACCGCATGCATTCCAGACGAGTGCACACCTCTTGAGCCACATCCCCACCCTAACTCAGTGGTCTTGTACTGTGCATGATTCCAAGTCACTGAGGCCTTTTCCTATAATCTCTTGAAGCATGGGAGACATGGTCTGGTTTCAGAATCTGTGACTTCTTCTGAGAACTCAGTGAAAATACCATTCTACCTGATTCTGCCCCAGGAGTCATGGGATCTTCTGTCCCTTGAATTCTCAACTAGCAGTTCTTGCTCACGTTCATTATTCCCAAAGCACCAGTTTGAAAGAGACAGTACCGCTGTGAACCTCTACTCTACAGAATGTCCACAGCAGCAACACACCTCTTCCTGATGAGAGCTGTTAGCACATGCGTGTTACTCACAATTCTGAGCCCATACGAGTAACCAACTAAAATTGTGGGAGGATACCTGGCTACTGAATCATGGAGGTGTAAGGGATGCAGTGTTTCCTGATGAGACACCACTGAGAGCCCATTTACTCAGGGCAATATTGTAATACATAAGAGGGTGCCTTTGACTGCCTGTGTAATGTTAATAGGGGTGTAAATATTCTAAATTATTCTCAGTAGAGTGGGTTGACCATGCCTAGTATTCATTTCATGTTTATGGTACTGCAGGCTGCCCTTTTGTCTATCAGATTTATCCTTGGCCCTTGCTGTCACAGAGCTGCAAGCACCATGATGCATGAGAGTGCCATGAACTACTATTCTTAACAAAGACTCCAGATGCCAGCTCTCTGGGCAGCTCTATGTCTGGGTTTCTCTCCAGCTCCCACCTTGAATATGGTTATGGGTACCTCCAAACCACATTTTTTATGCCGAGTTCAGTCTTTGAAATGTTAGGAAAAAACTGGGTAAAATTTTTCGGATATCCCAGGAACAAAGTTGCGATAAAGTAAAAGGAGTGGAGAGGCTCCTAAACACCTGCTCAGATTCTGCCTGGTAGGTTTGGATTACATCAAATATTCCTTGACATTGCGGGGAAAATGAAGTCTTTCCTTTGCTGAAAAAGTTCAATTTTGCCTTAAAATAATAAGTTTCCTAATTGTTTGCTTTAAAATATCATCCTTGTAGAAACTTAAGGGATTTTGTTGTTTCAGGTTTTATATTTTAGAAATTTTTAGGGCAGTGCTTTTATATGCTATATGAGGAATCATTTTGACATGATGGTGTATCATGAAAAACTAGTTTGCTCAAATTCAGTGCCACATTTTTAGGTGTTTATTTATCCATTTTTGTTTTAAGGTGCATCTGGGCTCAATTCATATCTTTCTAATTGTGATAGAAACCACTGTAAACCTTGAAGTTCCAGTGTCTCATGTGTATACAGAATCATTGTCAATTGGGTATAAGAACAAGGATTGGGAACCCTGGGCACAGGATGTTCATATTCCTTATCTTCTGATGACTCTCCATACTGCTTTTCAGATGGGAAGTCCTGATTTTCAGTCCCACAGTGTATGGTTGTACATTTTTACCCACATCGTCTCCAGCACTTATTGTTTAAAGTCTTGAAGAATGCCTCTTTGGATGGCATGAGCTGAAATATCAATGGAGTTTGGGAGGGTACTTCCCTGAATGCTAGATGTATTTTATGTATTGATAATGAACTTGTGTTTGTGGTTCTGAGAACATCTATCTCTTTCTTTTCTCCATTTCCTAATTGGATGGGTGAGATTCTCCTCAGCTCACCAGTCAGCATAATCCTCTCTCAGAGCAAGCTAGTTTTCCCTACTCTGGCTTTATACAATTTCTTCCACGAATGCATTTCCTCTTTGAGTATCTCATATTTCTGGTTTCATCTGGTCACAGGCTCTCCATTGTGTCACTCCTGTGATTTCCCACAGCCTGTCTTTTCCTTCAAGCAGCAATGCACCAGTTCAAATGACACCCACCTCTGCAAATCGTCAGCATTTCACAAATGGGAGTCACCTTTCTCTTGTGAAATACCTCTTAGTTTCTTCTCCAATGAAAGTGTTGCATACTTTACCCAAGTGTGTGTGCTCTTATGTTCATGTTACATACAGACATATTTCCTCACTATATTTTACTTTTTAAAAATAAGTTTTGATTTGGTAAATATTTTGCTGAAATGCATCAAGTGTTTGAAGTCTCTGATGAATAAATGAAGCAATTATAGCAGTTTATCATTCCTACACAAGGTGACAGAATTGAAACTCTCATCTTACGAAGTATCATTCTTTCAGAATAAAAAATTGGCCACTCAAATTTAAAATGCTATGGAACACCAAGTGCCATTCTGAAAAGTCATTCAAAGCATTTTTAGAACTGCTGGGCAGTGCAAAGTTGACTGATTATATACTGATGCTAGTTGTTTGGGGTATATGCTTGTCAGTGTGTATATTCTGAGGGAACACAGTTCCTATGTCGCTCATCTTGGCTTTATCCAATCAGTAGCCAGAATGATATATGAGCTCAGTTAACCTGAACTGCCTAGGACAGTGAAACTTGTACAATATATTCTTGTTCAAAATGCACTCATGTAATTTCTAATTCTGATGATTTCACAAATATATATATGGTGATAAGTAATATATGATGATGAAAACTTCATGCAACTTATTATTGGTATTACTTTCCCCAGAGTGTCTGTAAGCAACCTACAGAAGATTGTGCTTCCAGTATATCTGTTGAGTCCTATACACAAGCAAAGAATAGAACAAATGAACATGGAGAAGGTAAGAATGACAAAAAATGCAAAAGACATTGGTGAGCATATTGCTTTAAAGGAAGAGCACTAAAATATTGTAATTGTTCCAAGAGTGTATGTATTATCTAGTAAGGAAAAAGAAATATAAGGAGTCATATTGTACTAGGTTTCTGTGACAGGTTAAACTGGGGATATTGCTAAAAACATCTGAAATATGAGTTGCATTTTGAGACAAACTTCAATCAAAGTAAAATAGAAATGAAAGAGAAGAAGAGGATATGAACACTGAGACAGGCATTAATTACAGGGAGTCAATGAAGGAAGAGGTAGCAGTTGTACTCAGTGGAAGGAAGGACTCTCAGTTACATAAGAGGGGGGGAAAGAGCAGCATTTTCAAAATATGAAAAGCATTTTTGAGTTTCCAGATCCAAAGCTGAATGAAGTGTAAAGTAAAAATTTTCCAACATTCCTGACTTAGTCACAGTTGGAATGGAATAAAATTGAGGAGTGAAGAAGAAATTCCCACATCGTTATGGTTGTTTATCACAAAGGATTCTTCATGTATAAAATCTAATGACACCAAAAGTGTTGCTACTCGATACAAAAAATGTATAGGGTAGAAACACCAATTAGGAAAGTGGAAAGAAATAGAAATGGTTAGAGAGTGGTCCCCAAATTCACAGATATCTAAAACTACATTTGGAAAGATCATAGCTTGACCCAACTTTCATGTGAGGGTAACATCCTAGGGAGAAACCCAGAGGTACATTCAAGTTAAGGTAGAGGCAATGGATTCCAGCAAAATTTATCCTAGATCTCTCAAACTATAATGAATCATCTGTTGGGGCCATGATCAGAAGCTCATTGTGACTCAGAAGTTCTTTCCTTCTAAATTTCCTTTAGATTCTGGGGTGATACCAATGATCCTGGTATGCCCACAGCATTTTTTTTGTAGCCTGGCAAAGAATGTCCCTTTGGGACAAAAAAAAAAAAAAACAACAAAACAACAACAACAACAAAACACTAGTAGAACCTACAAACCAAGATAGAAGTAGATCAAGTGCCAGCATAAATATTGCAATAATTATGTGCGTATTTCTTAGGTAGTGTGGATAACAAAAAAGACAAAAATTTAAAAATTACATTTTGAAGATAAAATTGCTACATTGCCAGGCAGGAAGGAGTTCAAATAACCCATACAAAAAAACACAAAATGGAAAGAAAAAAGTCTCCTGCTCTAGAGGGTTTTATGAAAAACTAGGAGAGAGGCAAAATGAGGAAGAAAATAAAGAAGGTAGCAAGGAAATTTTGGAGGGGAAAATGAGAAAATGCAATTCAGCATTTTTCAGTGTGCCTGCCTTCAAACCAAAAGTGGGATGATTCCTGGTCCTCAGATGATTGAAACAAGTAAGGACTGGAAGAATCAGGGCAACCGGCTGTACAAATCTGTCCTGCACACCCACCAGCCCCACCATGTGTGTGGCATCCTAAGAGTGATTTAGGTCAGTGATCAAGTGTTTTTGAAAATTTGTTTTTTTCAAAGATAGTTTTATTGTTGTTGTTGATGATGATGATGATGATGATGATGATGATGATGATGATGATGATTTTGGTTCCTTGGAATGAAACCATGTCCCTTTGTGCTACAGGAATACATTCCACTCTGTGCTAAATTCCGATAATTTATTTTCGGATGGGCCAGCACACTCAAAAAAATGTGTGAAATCATGACTGTATGTGTTATGGCAGACTCATTTTTAAACTAGAATTCCTTATGGAATTTATTCCTCTAATACTAAGACTGTTACTAATGTGTTTATATGACAGTCTCTTGAGTCCTGTCAATTCTGCCTGCTTTTGGATCACAGATTGCTGTGGATGACCATATCTAAATTCTTTATGCTTTCTCATATTTTTTAAGATGCAGGACCTGTATCTTCATACAAGGGTGAAAAGGGTAACATGATATCCACTAAAACAGAGGAAGCAGGATTAGAAGATGTGCCACGGTCCCAGATGGGTATGAAAAAACAATCATGTTCATATTAGCTGTTATTCTAAATGCATATATCTGATCCAATTAGTTCAGGCAAAAAAAAACCTGATAAGAAATAAAATCCACCTTGTCCTGGATCTTGAGGTAGAGGATACTTAGGTATAATAAAATGGATTAAACAATTCTTAGGTCACTTGACTTAATGCTGCCATCTGACTACTTCAGCTTTGACATTGAAATTCTCTGGATTCCTCTTTCCTTCTCTGAATACAGATCTCTGTGGTCTCCAGCATGCTGCATCTTCACATTTGTATATGTACCCTTGCTGAAGTATTCATAATGATCACAATGGTGATCTTACCATTTGAAACTTAACTGCAAGACTTATTTACTAAAGATATATTGTCAATATTCATTTAGAACATTTCAGTCTTGTGATCAACAAAAATACCCAAACTTAAAATTCCAAAGCTAATGTAATCTTTATCAATGCTAACGAAAATAGTTATCACTTGAACTGAGCTCTGTACTCAGTAGGAATACGAGTGTGTGGCGTTTTTTATATTCAGGTTTTATTGATTATGTATTTCATTTCCTTTTCAGTATCTAAAGACGTACATGCTTTATACAAGGTAAATCATCTTCTATATTTATGTTATATTTTTAAATGCATGCTGTATGCACTTTAAAATATTCACGTATTATCTTGTCTTCAAGCACATCAAGCCTACCATTAAAAGCAAAGATACACCTCTCAAAAAACAAAAATGGTGGAAGCGAGAAGTAAAACAGAAATCAGGTAACTTTTGCAGTACAACTTCTATAAAACCACCTATGATTAAACCTTGCAAATGATAGCAAACTTTTCACTCCTGATATATCCATTTGTGCCGTGTGTTGGGAGGATTTGCTCCATCAGGTCTGTGTTGGTGATGCATGCACATTTCAAAATATTTCTGTAAATCTATGAGGACAAGATGTTTTAAAATAACCAATATCATAGGTGTTTCTGCAATCAAACTTTCCAAATCGGAGTCACGACACTTGTCATTTGGATTGTGAGGCTGATTTTTCTTCCCTCCCCAATTTCAAAAATAGGTCCAGGGGAGCAGGATTGAAATCCAGAATCCTGAGATTATGAGGACTTGTATTTTTCTTGAAGCCAAGATGTCAAGGCCGGTCTGTGAAATACAGGAAAATCTAATTTAAAAGACAATGTGCACTCTACCCTGACATCTAGTGTATCAACCAACTGGATCAAACTTGCTTTTATGCTACTTAGGTACTGACTTTGACAACTCTTGTGGTCAGTTTGAGGCAAGAAATAATAAAATGTATGATCATATATACTTTAGTTTATCCCTTGCTTCTAAAGTGAACGTTTTGCTGGTGAACACTCTTTCCTGAAATTTTATCTCAGAGTAATCAATCCATAAATTCTTCCACATCCCAATGGAGTCTTTGCTCATTATTCTTTGACTTGTTGTTTGTCTCTTACCTCTGTATGGTAAAAACAGAACCCAGATCCTTTTGAAGACATTCCTTCATTCAGTCCTGCATCAACCCCATAGTGCACTTTTGCATTCTCTTTATTCATCTCCATTCTTGATCATGCCCTTCAAGCTCATGTGCCCACAGATTTGAGATACTTCCAGCTATATATGGATTCATGGCCTAGATGAAAGTGTTTGCTATGTGTCTGTCGAACCATCTCAACATTTTGAGGCATCTTTCCTAATGCAAATTCTTCCTAACTGTATGTTTAGCCCGTTTCTACCTGCATGATCTTCTGGCAGTTTTCACCAATTCCTGTATCATCAGACATATACCGTCCCCCTTAACTCTTGTCTCTATGTCATGCTATAGCCTTTCACATTTTCACCATTCTCTGCCTCTGGCTGATGGCCTCACTCCTCAAGTCTCTGTTCATCCCTACCTCTAGAAAAGAAAGCATCCACGCCAAGTGTTATTGCCTCAGGCACTTACCTGACACTCAATTATGGGGTCTTCAAACCTGTGTGTTGTAAAAGTATCTCCTGAAGTCCAGGAACTAGTGAAGTAGACAGAGAACGAATAACTTACAGGCCAACTGATTATTACTCGGTATAATAGTGGGTCATGGTCTGAGGTGGCTAACACCAGAGAAGCGAAAACAGTTTATGTCAGGAACAATAGGCCCCATGAGTAATGCTTCCAAAAACAGAGTGAATCCTAACAGAAGAAATGCAGCAAAAGGAGAGGAACGGAATATGTGGTTCACTGTCAAAAATATCACAGTGATCATATATACACATGCTTTTTTGTTGACACCAAAGTTACATGCAGTGGTTCATTAAAAATTAGTATTAGGAAAAAGACAGAGTAAACAGTGTGAAGTTTCTTCTTCCCATTGTAATTTTAGCATTTTTTTCTGCAAAATATCATTTTTCTTTGAGTGGTTGAATCTTTGAGATATCATGTGCAATGAATATGGTGAACTCCTGTTTTGTTGAAGCATTAGATTAGTAAAAACCCCTGCTAAATCTCTCAATACACCCTGGGATTCATCTGTAATTTCAGCTTAGTTAGAGACTGAGGCAGGCTGATGTCAGGTTCCCAGTGAGCCAGGGAATATTCACTCTGTCTTCAAAAAAATAAATAAATAAATACAAATGAAGGCCTTTTATTCGAAGTAAGTACTTGGGTTCTTGCCAAGGATACACATGGCTCTGGGTACAGCCAACAAGCTCACACAAGAATCCAGGAATTTCCAAAAGCATAAACATTCACCTAAAATTAAACTTAACTAAAACGTATCATTGTGGAAATCAAATTGTATGATTATTACAATTATGTTTTTAGTTGGCTAGATTTTCACTCAGTCTAACTTTTTTAAGTAGTTTAATTAAGTACATCTATGCATTTATCCCCAGATTCACATTCCCATATGTCATCAGAAGAATTGAAGGAGAGGGTTGATGGCATGGAAAAAAGCCATGGACAGGTAAGTAAATTTGTCAATTTAAATTCATGGTCTATTTCTCTTCTTTGATGGGAAGGAAATTATGCCAAACAAAATGACATCACACAATACATACTTAGATATCAAGATCACAATTTAATATTTAAGTCTAAAAATGTAACACAACATGAACATGAAAATAGCTTTAGAAATCATGTAAGCAGAAGCTTAAAAGTAACCTTCATCTAGTAATGTGAGGAGATTTTTTGAGTATTGTTTCAATTTTCTTCTGTGTGAACTCCTCACATAATGAGGATTAAATCTAAGACTCGGAAAGATCCTGTTGAAAGTTGGAGAGTATATAATTGAAATGGCCAGTGAACACATTCATGTTAAAGATCATCATTCCCAAAGGCTCAAAATTTTAGTTTCCCATTACCAGTAATCCATGCTGGTATTAAAGACTCCAATCTCCCTACACACTCCAGTATGTAGGCTGAGGCAGGAAATAGACTTAAAGGAGAAACCAAACAGCCTGTTATAGAATCAGGACCTTTCAGGGTGTATCCGTCAATCCTGTTAGAGTACGAACAAAAACTTTTAGTTCCTTTACTTTTCATGCAAGAAATCAAGAAAATTACTAAACATTTTTATTCCACCTCTGAAGTGGACATTAGTCAAAAGAACTTGGATGCAGTTCCTGGGAACTTGCAAAAATTTTGTGGTATCTTAATGCCCTATAGTTTAGGAGCAGAATTTGCAAGCATTTCAGTTCAACTGTTATGCATGTGTCCTTTTAGTGTACAGATTTGTCTTTGGGATGTGTTTGGGTCAGGCCATCCTGTTCAGAATCAAATTCCCAAATGAGCATATGTAACATACAATATTTACTCACCAGTATCTCATCAAGGAGAAAGATAACCCTCTAGGAACAATCATAGCTTAAAGCAAAACATGCATATAAATAAACTGTATATTTAATGTGGTTTCTATAATACTTAATAATTAATCGAAGTTCATAGGAAATAATAATACTCGTAAGACTAGAAAAAAGTCATTAGTGACAATAAAATTATCATGATAAATTTTAAAAAGAGCAGATAATGAAAGTGGTGATAGTAAGCAGAGATTGAAGAGGAAATGAGGATGAAATTCAATATTAATGAAAATAGAAAAGAATATAAAATAAGAATAAAAATGTAATAAAGGAAATAAAATGAAAACTGAACAAAAAATCTTAGAAAATCATATATATTGTGAAAAAAAGGGCACAAACAACATCATGAAAATCTTCACAATTCCCTTAAACTTATATAACTGAAATGGAGACACTTCTGTCCAGGATTCCTAATTTTGGAAAGCTAAAGCTTTTTATGGTTTGGAGGATGCAAATATTGTCCATCAGTTTCTTTATCTGCTCTAGCTCAAAAAGGCCTTCCCTGACATTGGTGTGATCAAGTGGATCTCCTCTGCTCCTTGCTCCCCAACACCTCTCAGATAATGCTGAGGGAACTTTGAAAGTTACAAAGCAAATTACTCTCAGTATTTGATTTTGTACTCAGAGATATGGGACTATGGATGTAGAAATTGCCTGATAAACCCAGTGATCCATGAAGGCTGGGGACTAATCTGTAATGCAGACCCCAATTATGGAATTCCTTTCTCAGTAGTCTTTTTTTAAAAGAGAGAGAGACAGAGAGAGAGAGAGAGAGAGAGAGAGAGAGAGAGAGAGAGAGAGAGAGAATTTTTAAATATTTATTTGTTAGTTTTCAGTGGACACAACATCTTTGTGTGTATGTGGTGCTTAGGATCGAACCGGGACCGCATGCATTCCAGACGAGTGCACACCTCTTGAGCCACATCCCCACCCCAACTCAGTGGTCTTGTACTGTGCATGATTCCAAGTCACTGAGGCCTTTTCCTATAATCTCTTGAAGCATGGGAGACATGGTCTGGTTTCAGAATCTGTGACTTCTTCTGAGAACTCAGTGAAAATACCATTCTACCTGATTCTGCCCCAGGAGTCATGGGATCTTCTGTCCCTTGAATTCTCAACTAGCAGTTCTTGCTCACGTTCATTATTCCCAAAGCACCAGTTTGAAAGAGACAGTACCGCTGTGAACCTCTACTCTACAGAATGTCCACAGCAGCAACACACCTCTTCCTGATGAGAGCTGTTAGCACATGCGTGTTACTCACAATTCTGAGCCCATACGAGTAACCAACTAAAATTGTGGGAGGATACCTGGCTACTGAATCATGGAGGTGTAAGGGATGCAGTGTTTCCTGATGAGACACCACTGAGAGCCCATGTACTCAGGGCAATATTGTAATACTTAAGAGGGTGCCTTTGACTGCCTGTGTAATGTTAATAGGGGTGTAAATATTCTAAATTATTCTCAGTAGAGTGGGTTGACCATGCCTAGTATTCATTTCATGTTTATGGTACTGCAGGCTGCCCTTTTGTCTATCAGATTTATCCTTGGCCCTTGCTGTCACAGAGCTGCAAGCACCATGATGCATGAGAGTGCCATGAACTACTATTCTTAACAAAGACTCCAGATGCCAGCTCTCTGGGCAGCTCTATGTCTGGGTTTCTCTCCTGCTCCCACCTTGAATATGGTTATGGGTACCTCCAAACCACATTTTTTATGCCGAGTTCAGTCTTTGAAATGTTAGGAAAAAACTGGGTAAAATTTTTCGGATATCCCAGGAACAAAGTTGCGATAAAGTAAAAGGAGTGGAGAGGCTCCTAAACACCTGCTCAGATTCTGCCTGGTAGGTTTGGATGACATCAAATATTCCTTGACATTGCGGGGAAAATGAAGTCTTTCCTTTGCTGAAAAAGTACAATTTTGCCTTAAAATAATAAGTTTCCTAATTGTTTGCTTTAAAATATCATCCTTGTAGAAACTTAAGGGATTTTGTTGTTTCAGGTTTTATATTTTAGAAATTTTTAGGGCAGTGCTTTTATATGCTATATGAGGAATCATTTTGACATGATGGTGTATCATGAAAAACTAGTTTGCTCAAATTCAGTGCCACGTTTTTAGGTGTTTATTTATCCATTTTTGTTTTAAGGTGCATCTGGGCTCAATTCATATCTTTCTAATTGTGATAGAAACCACTGTAAACCTTGAAGTTCCAGTGTCTCATGTGTATACAGAATCATTGTCAATTGGGTATAAGAACAAGGATTGGGAACCCTGGGCACAGGATGTTCATATTCCTTATCTTCTGATGACTCTCCATACTGCTTTTCAGATGGGAAGTCCTGATTTTCAGTCCCACAGTGTATGGTTGTACATTTTTACCCACATCGTCTCCAGCACTTATTGTTTAAAGTCTTGAAGAATGCCTCTTTGGATGGCATGAGCTGAAATACCAATGGAGTTTGGGAGGGTACTTCCCTGAATGCTAGATGTATTTTATGTATTGATAATAAACTTGTGTTTGTGGTTCTGAGAACATCTATCTCTTTCTTTTCTCCATTTCCTAATTGGATGGGTGAGATTCTCCTCAGCTCACCAGTCAGCATAATCCTCTCTCAGAGCAAGCTAGTTTTCCCTACTCTGGCTTTATAAAATTTCTTCCACGAATGCATTTCCTCTTTGAGTATCTCATATTTCTGGTTTCATCTGGTCACAGGCTCTCCATTGTGTCACTCCTGTGATTTCCCACAGCCTGTCTTTTTCTTCAAGCAGCAATGCACCAGTTCAAATGACACCCACCTCTGCAAATCCTCAGCATTTCACAAATGGGAGTCACTTTTCTCTTTTGAAATACCTCTTAGTTTCTTCTCCAATGAAAGTGTTGCATACTTTACCCAAGTGTGTGTGCTCTTATGTTCATGTTACATACAGACATATTTCCTCACTATATTTTACTTTTTTAAAATAAGTTTTGATTTGGTAAATATTTTGCTGAAATGCATCAAGTGTTTGAAGTCTCTGATGAATAAATGAAGCAATTATAGCAGTTTATCATTCCTACACAAGGTGACAGAATTGAAACTCTCGTCTTACGAAGTATCATTCTTTCAGAATAAAAAATTGGCCACTCAAATTTAAAATGCTATGGAACACCAAGTGCCATTCTGAAAAGTCATTCAAAGCATTTTTAGAACTGCTGGGCAGTGCAAAGTTGACTGATTATATACTGATGCTAGTTGTTTGGGGTATATGCTTGTCAGTGTGTATATTCTGAGGGAACACAGTTCCTATGTCGCTCATCTTGGCTTTATCCAATCAGTAGCCAGAATGATATATGAGCTCAGTTAACCTGAACTGCCTAGGACAGTGAAACTTGTACAATATATTCTTGTTCAAAATGCACTCATGTAATTTCTAATTCTGATGATTTCACAAATATATATATGGTGATAAGTAATATATGATGATGAAAACTTCATGCAACTTATTATTGGTATTACTTTCCCCAGAGTGTCTGTAAGCAACCTACAGAAGATTGTGCTTCCAGTATATCTGTTGAGTCCTATACACAAGCAAAGAATAGAACAAATGAACATGGAGAAGGTAAGAATGACAAAAAATGCAAAAGACATTGGTGAGCATATTGCTTTAAAGGAAGAGCACTAAAATATTGTAATTGTTCCAAGAGTGTATGTATTATCTAGTAAGGAAAAAGAAATATAAGGAGTCATATTGTACTAGGTTTCTGTGACAGGTTAAACTGGGGATATTGCTAAAAACATCTGAAATATGAGTTGCATTTTGAGACAAACTTCAATCAAAGTAAAATAGAAATGAAAGAGAAGAAGAGGATATGAACACTGAGACAGGCATTAATTACAGGGAGTCAATGAAGGAAGAGGTAGCAGTTGTACTCAGTGGAAGGAAGGACTCTCAGTTACATAAGAGGGGGGGAAAGAGCAGCATTTTCAAAATATGAAAAGCATTTTTGAGTTTCCAGATCCAAAGCTGAATGAAGTGTAAAGTAAAAATTTTCCAACATTCCTGACTTAGTCACAGTTGGAATGGAATAAAATTGAGGAGTGAAGAAGAAATTCCCACATCGTTATGGTTGTTTATCACAAAGGATTCTTCATGTATAAAATCTAATGACACCAAAAGTGTTGCTACTCGATACAAAAAATGTATAGGGTAGAAACACCAATTAGGAAAGTGGAAAGAAATAGAAATGGTTAGAGAGTGGTCCCCAAATTCACAGATATCTAAAACTAAATTTGGAAAGATCATAGCTTGACCCAACTTTCATGTGAGGGTAACATCCTAGGGAGAAACCCAGAGGTACATTCAAGTTAAGGTAGAGGCAATGGATTCCAGCAAAATTTATCCTAGATCTCTCAAACTATAATGAATCATCTGTTGGGGCCATGATCAGAAGCTCATTGTGACTCAGAAGTTCTTTCCTTCTAAATTTCCTTTAGATTCTGGGGTGATACCAATGATCCTGGTATGCCCACAGCATTTTTTTTGTAGCCTGGCAAAGAATGTCCCTTTGGGACAAAAAAAAAAAAAAACAACAAAACAACAACAACAACAAAACACTAGTAGAACCTACAAACCAAGATAGAAGTAGATCAAGTGCCAGCATAAATATTGCAATAATTATGTGTGTATTTCGTAGGTAGTGTGGATAACAAAAAAGACAAAAATTTAAAAATTACATTTTGAAGATAAAATTGCTACATTGCCAGGCAGGAAGGAGTTCAAATAACCCATACAAAAAAACACAAAATGGAAAGAAAAAAGTCTCCTGCTCTAGAGGGTTTTATGAAAAACTAGGAGAGAGGCAAAATGAGGAAGAAAATAAAGAAGGTAGCAAGGAAATTTTGGAGGGGAAAATGAGAAAATGCAATTCAGCATTTTTCAGTGTGCCTGCCTTCAAACCAAAAGTGGGATGATTCCTGGTCCTCAGATGATTGAAACAAGTAAGGACTGGAAGAATCAGGGCAACCGGCTGTACAAATCTGTCCTGCACACCCACCAGCCCCACCATGTGTGTGGCATCCTAAGAGTGATTTAGGTCAGTGATCAAGTGTTTTTGAAAATTTGTTTTTTTCAAAGATAGTTTTATTGTTGTTGTTGATGATGATGATGATGATGATGATGATGATGATGATGATGATGATTTTGGTTCTTTGGAATGAAACCATGTCCCTTTGTGCTACAGGAATACATTCCACTCTGTGCTAAATTCCGATAATTTATTTTCGGATGGGCCAGCACACTCAAAAAAATGTGTGAAATCATGACTGTATGTGTTATGGCAGACTCATTTTTAAACTAGAATTCCTTATGGAATTTATTCCTCTAATACTAAGACTGTTACTAATGTGTTTATATGACAGTCTCTTGAGTCCTGTCAATTCTGCCTGCTTTTGGATCACAGATTGCTGTGGATGACCATATCTAAATTCTTTATGCTTTCTCATATTTTTTAAGATGCAGGACCTGTATCTTCATACAAGGGTGAAAAGGGTAACATGATATCCACTAAAACAGAGGAAGCAGGATTAGAAGATGTGCCACGGTCCCAGATGGGTATGAAAAAACAATCATGTTCATATTAGCTGTTATTCTAAATGCATATATCTGATCCAATTAGTTCAGGCAAAAAAAAAAAAAACCTGATAAGAAATAAAATCCACCTTGTCCTGGATCTTGAGGTAGAGGATACTTAGGTATAATAAAATGGATTAAACAATTCTTAGGTCACTTGACTTAATGCTGCCATCTGACTACTTCAGCTTTGACATTGAAATTCTCTGGATTCCTCTTTCCTTCTCTGAATACAGATCTCTGTGGTCTCCAGCATGCTGCATCTTCACATTTGTATATGTACCCTTGCTGAAGTATTCATAATGATCACAATGGTGATCTTACCATTTGAAACTTAACTGCAAGACTTATTTACTAAAGATATATTGTCAATATTCATTTAGAACATTTCAGTCTTGTGATCAACAAAAATACCCAAACTTAAAATTCCAAAGCTAATGTAATCTTTATCAATGCTAACGAAAATAGTTATCACTTGAACTGAGCTCTGTACTCAGTAGGAATACGAGTGTGTGGCGTTTTTTATATTCAGGTTTTATTGATTATGTATTTCATTTCCTTTTCAGTATCTAAAGACGTACATGCTTTATACAAGGTAAATCATCTTCTATATTTATGTTATATTTTTAAATGCATGCTGTATGCACTTTAAAATATTCACGTATTATCTTGTCTTCAAGCACATCAAGCCTACCATTAAAAGCAAAGATACACCTCTCAAAAAACAAAAATGGTGGAAGCGAGAAGTAAAACAGAAATCAGGTAACTTTTGCAGTACAACTTCTATAAAACCACCTATGATTAAACCTTGCAAATGATAGCAAACTTTTCACTCCTGATATATCCATTTGTGTCGTGTGTTGGGAGGATTTGCTCCATCAGGTCTGTGTTGGTGATGCATGCACATTTCAAAATATTTCTGTAAATCTATGAGGACAAGATGTTTTAAAATAACCAATATCATAGGTGTTTCTGCAATCAAACTTTCCAAATCGGAGTCACGACACTTGTCATTTGGATTGTGAGGCTGATTTTTCTTCCCTCCCCAATTTCAAAAATAGGTCCAGGGGAGCAGGATTGAAATCCAGAATCCTGAGATTATGAGGACTTGTATTTTTCTTGAAGCCAAGATGTCAAGGCCGGTCTGTGAAATACAGGAAAATCTAATTTAAAAGACAATGTGCACTCTACCCTGACATCTAGTGTATCAACCAACTGGATCAAACTTGCTTTTATGCTACTTAGGTACTGACTTTGACAACTCTTGTGGTCAGTTTGAGGCAAGAAATAATAAAATGTATGATCATATATACTTTAGTTTATCCCTTGCTTCTAAAGTGAACGTTTGCTGGTGAACACTCTTTCCTGAAATTTTATCTCAGAGTAATCAATCCATAAATTCTTCCACATCCCAATGGAGTCTTTGCTCATTATTCTTTGACTTGTTGTTTGTCTCTTACCTCTGTATGGTAAAAACAGAACCCAGATCCTTTTGAAGACATTCCTTCATTCAGTCCTGCATCAACCCCATAGTGCACTTTTGCATTCTCTTTATTCATCTCCATTCTTGATCATGCCCTTCAAGCTCATGTGCCCACAGATTTGAGATACTTCCAGCTATATATGGATTCATGGCCTAGATGAAAGTGTTTGCTATGTGTCTGTCGAACCATCTCAACATTTTGAGGCATCTTTCCTAATGCAAATTCTTCCTAACTGTATGTTTAGCCCGTTTCTACCTGCATGATCTTCTGGCAGTTTTCACCAATTCCTGTATCATCAGACATATACCGTCCCCCTTAACTCTTGTCTCTATGTCATGCTATAGCCTTTCACATTTTCACCATTCTCTGCCTCTGGCTGATGGCCTCACTCCTCAAGTCTCTGTTCATCCCTACCTCTAGAAAAGAAAGCATCCACGCCAAGTGTTATTGCCTCAGGCACTTACCTGACACTCAATTATGGGGTCTTCAAACCTGTGTGTTGTAAAAGTATCTCCTGAAGTCCAGGAACTAGTGAAGTAGACAGAGAACGAATAACTTACAGGCCAACTGATTATTACTCGGTATAATAGTGGGTCATGGTCTGAGGTGGCTAACACCAGAGAAGCGAAAACAGTTTATGTCAGGAACAATAGGCCCCATGAGTAATGCTTCCAAAAACAGAGTGAATCCTAACAGAAGAAATGCAGCAAAAGGAGAGGAACGGAATATGTGGTTCACTGTCAAAAATATCACAGTGATCATATATACACATGCTTTTTTGTTGACACCAAAGTTACATGCAGTGGTTCATTAAAAATTAGTATTAGGAAAAAGACAGAGTAAACAGTGTGAAGTTTCTTCTTCCCATTGTAATTTTAGCATTTTTTTCTGCAAAATATCATTTTTCTTTGAGTGGTTGAATCTTTGAGATATCATGTGCAATGAATATGGTGAACTCCTGTTTTGTTGAAGCATTAGATTAGTAAAAACCCCTGCTAAATCTCTCAATACACCCTGGGATTCATCTGTAATTTCAGCTTAGTTAGAGACTGAGGCAGGCTGATGTCAGGTTCCCAGTGAGCCAGGGAATATTCACTCTGTCTTCAAAAAAATAAATAAATAAATACAAATGAAGGCCTTTTATTCGAAGTAAGTACTTGGGTTCTTGCCAAGGATACACATGGCTCTGGGTACAGCCAACAAGCTCACACAAGAATCCAGGAATTTCCAAAAGCATAAACATTCACCTAAAATTAAACTTAACTAAAACGTATCATTGTGGAAATCAAATTGTATGATTATTACAATTATGTTTTTAGTTGGCTAGATTTTCACTCAGTCTAACTTTTTTAAGTAGTTTAATTAAGTACATCTATGCATTTATCCCCAGATTCACATTCCCATATGTCATCAGAAGAATTGAAGGAGAGGGTTGATGGCATGGATAAAAGCCATGGACAGGTAAGTAAATTTGTCAATTTAAATTCATGGTCTATTTCTCTTCTTTGATGGGAAGGAAATTATGCCAAACAAAATGACATCACACAATACATACTTAGATATCAAGATCACAATTTAATATTTAAGTCTAAAAATGTAACACAACATGAACATGAAAATAGCTTTAGAAATCATGTAAGCAGAAGCTTAAAAGTAACCTTCATCTAGTAATGTGAGGAGATTTTTTGAGTATTGTTTCAATTTTCTTCTGTGTGAACTCCTCACATAATGAGGATTAAATCTAAGACTCGGAAAGATCCTGTTGAAAGTTGGAGAGTATATAATTGAAATGGCCAGTGAACACATTCATGTTAAAGATCATCATTCCCAAAGGCTCAAAATTTTAGTTTCCCATTACCAGTAATCCATGCTGGTATTAAAGACTCCAATCTCCCTACACACTCCAGTATGTAGGCTGAGGCAGGAAATAGACTTAAAGGAGAAACCAAACAGCCTGTTATAGAATCAGGACCTTTCAGGGTGTATCCGTCAATCCTGTTAGAGTACGAACAAAAACTTTTAGTTCCTTTACTTTTCATGCAAGAAATCAAGAAAATTACTAAACATTTTTATTCCACCTCTGAAGTGGACATTAGTCAAAAGAACTTGGATGCAGTTCCTGGGAACTTGCAAAAATTTTGTGGTATCTTAATGCCCTATAGTTTAGGAGCAGAATTTGCAAGCATTTCAGTTCAACTGTTATGCATGTGTCCTTTTAGTGTACAGATTTGTCTTTGGGATGTGTTTGGGTCAGGCCATCATGTTCAGAATAAAATTCCTAAATGAGCATATGTAACATACAATATTTACTCACCAGTATCTCATCAAGGAGAAAGATAACCCTCTAGGAACAATCATAGCTTAAAGCAAAACATGCATATAAATAAACTGTATATTTAATGTGGTTTCTATAATACTTAATAATTAATCGAAGTTCATAGGAAATAATAATACTCGTAAGACTAGAAAAAAGTCATTAGTGACAATAAAATTATCATGATAAATTTTAAGAAGAGCAGATAATGAAAGTGGTGATAGTAAGCAGAGTTTGAAGAGGAAATGAGGATAAAATTCAATATTAATGAGAATAGAAAAGAATAAAAAATTAGAATAAAAATGTAATAAAGGAAATAAAATGAAAACTGAACAAAAAATCTTAGAAAATCATATATATTGTGAAAAAAATGGCACAAACAACATCATGAAAATCTTCACAATTTTCTTAAACTAATATAACTGAAATGGAGACACTTCTGTCCAGGATTCCTAATTTTGGAAAGCTAAAGCTTTTTATGGTTTGGAGGATGCAAATATTGTCCATCAGTTTCTTTATCTGCTCTAGCTCAAAAAGGCCTTCCCTGACATTGGTGTGATCAAGTGGATCTCCTCTGCTCCTTGCTCCCCAACACCTCTCAGATAATGCTGAGGGAACTTTGAAAGTTACAAAGCAAATTACTCTCAGTATTTGATTTTGTACTCAGAGACATGGGACTATGGATGTAGAAATTGCCTGATAAACCCAGTGATCCATGAAGGCTGGGGACTAATCTGTAATGCAGACCCCAATTATGGAATTCCTTTCTCAGTAGTCTTTTTTTAAAAGAGAGAGAGAGAGAGAGAGAGAGAGAGAGAGAGAGAGAGAGAGAGAGAATTTTTAAATATTTATTTTTTAGTTTTCAGTGGACACAACATCTTTGTGTGTATGTGGTGCTTAGGATCGAACTGGGACCACATGCATTCCAGACGAGTGCACACCTCTTGACCCACATCCCCACCCCAACTCAGTGGTCTTGTACTGTGCATGATTCCAAGTCACTGAGGCCTTTTCCTATAATCTCTTGAAGCATGGGAGACATGGTCTGGTTTCAGAATCTGTGACTTCTTCTGAGAACTCAGTGAAAATACCATTCTACCTGATTCTGGCCCAGGACTCATGGGATCTTCTGTCCCTTGAATTCTCAACTAGCAGTTCTTGCTCACGTTCATTATTCCCAAAGCACCAGTTTGGAAGAGACAGTACCGCTGTGAACCTCTACTCTACAGAATGTCCACAGCAGCAACACACCTCTTCCTGATGAGAGCTGTTAGCACATGCGTGTTACTCACAATTCTGAGCCCATACGAATAACCAACTAAAATTGTGGGAGGATACCTGGCTACTGAATCATGGAGGTGTAAGGGATGCAGTGTTTCCTGATGAGACACCACTGAGAGCCCATGTACTCAGGGCAATATTGTAATACTTAAGAGGGTGCCTTTGACTGCCTGTGTAATGTTAATAGGGGTGTAAATATTCTAAATTATTCTCAGTAGAGTGGGTTGACCATGCCTAGTATTCATTTCATGTTTATGGTACTGCAGGCTGCCCTTTTGTCTATCAGATTTATCCTTGGCCCTTGCTGTCACAGAGCTGCAAGCACCATGATGCATGAGAGTGCCATGAACTACTATTCTTAACAAAGACTCCAGATGCCAGCTCTCTGGGCAGCTCTTTGTCTGGGTTTCTCTCCTGCTCCCACCTTGAATATGGTTATGGGTACCTCCAAACCACATTTTTTATGCCGAGTTCAGTCTTTGAAATGTTAGGAAAAAACTGGGTAAAATTTTTCGGATATCCCAGGAACAAAGTTGCGATAAAGTAAAAGGAGTGGAGAGGCTCCTAAACACCTGCTCAGATTCTGCCTGGTAGGTTTGGATGACATCAAATATTCCTTGACATTGCGGGGAAAATGAAGTCTTTCCTTTGCTGAAAAAGTTCAATTTTGCCTTAAAATAATAAGTTTCCTAATTGTTTGCTTTAAAATATCATCCTTGTAGAAACTTAAGGGATTTTGTTGTTTCAGGTTTTATATTTCAGAAATTTTTAGGGCAGTGCTTTTATATGCTATATGAGGAATCATTTTGACATGATGGTGTATCATGAAAAACTAGTTAGCTCAAATTCAGTGCCACGTTTTTAGGTGTTTATTTATCCATTTTTGTTTTAAGGTGCATCTGGGCTCAATTCATATCTTTCTAATTGTGATAGAAACCACTGTAAACCTTGAAGTTCCAGTGTCTCATGTGTATACAGAATCATTGTCAATTGGGTATAAGAACAAGGATTGGGAACCCTGGGCACAGGATGTTCATATTCCTTATCTTCTGATGACTCTCCATACTGCTTTTCAGATGGGAAGTTCTGATTTTCAGTCCCACAGTGTATGGTTGTACATTTTTACCCACATCGTCTCCAGCACTTATTGTTTAAAGTCTTGAAGAATGCCTCTTTGGATGGCATGAGCTGAAATATCAATGGAGTTTGGGAGGGTACTTCCCTGAATGCTAGATGTATTTTATGTATTGATAATGAACTTGTGTTTGTGGTTCTGAGAACATCTATCTCTTTCTTTTCTCCATTTCCTAATTGGATGGGTGAGATTCTCCTCAGCTCACCAGTCAGCATAATCCTCTCTCAGAGCAAGCTAGTTTTCCCTACTCTGGCTTTATACAATTTCTTCCACGAATGCATTTCCTCTTTGAGTATCTCATATTTCTGGTTTCATCTGGTCACAGGCTCTCCATTGTGTCACTCCTGTGATTTCCCACAGCCTGTCTTTTTCTTCAAGCAGCAATGCACCAGTTCAAATGACACCGACCTCTGCAAATCGTCAGCATTTCACAAATGGGAGTCACCTTTCTCTTTTGAAATACCTCTTAGTTTCTTCTCCAATGAAAGTGTTGCATACTTTACCCAAGTGTGTGTGCTCTTATGTTCATGTTACATACAGACATATTTCCTCACTATATTTTACTTTTTTAAAATAAGTTTTGATTTGGTAAATATTTTGCTGAAATGCATCAAGTGTTTGAAGTCTCTGATGAATAAATGAAGCAATTATAGCAGTTTATCATTCCTACACAAGGTGACAGAATTGAAACTCTCATCTTACGAAGTATCATTCTTTCAGAATAAAAAATTGGCCACTCAAATTTAAAATGCTATGGAACACCAAGTGCCATTCTGAAAAGTCATTCAAAGCATTTTTAGAACTGCTGGGCAGTGCAAAGTAGACTGATTTTATACTGATGCTAGTTGTTTGGGGTATATGCTTGTCAGTGTGTATATTCTGAGGGAACACAGTTCCTATGTCGCTCATCTTGGCTTTATCCAATCAGTAGCCAGAATGATATATGAGCTCAGTTAACCTGAACTGCCTAGGACAGTGAAACTTGTACAATATATTCTTGTTCAAAATGCACTCATGTAATTTCTAATTCTGATGATTTCACAAATATATATATGGTGATAAGTAATATATGATGATGAAAACTTCATGCAACTTATTATTGGTATTACTTTCCCCAGAGTGTCTGTAAGCAACCTACAGAAGATTGTGCTTCCAGTATATCTGTTGAGTCCTATACACAAGCAAAGAATAGAACAAATGAACATGGAGAAGGTAAGAATGACAAAAAATGCAAAAGACATTGGTGAGCATATTGCTTTAAAGGAAGAGCACTAAAATATTGTAATTGTTCCAAGAGTGTATGTATTATCTAGTAAGGAAAAAGAAATATAAGGAGTCATATTGTACTAGGTTTCTGTGACAGGTTAAACTGGGGATATTGCTAAAAACATCTGAAATATGAGTTGCATTTTGAGACAAACTTCAATCAAAGTAAAATAGAAATGAAAGAGAAGAAGAGGATATGAACACTGAGACAGGCATTAATTACAGGGAGTCAATGAAGGAAGAGGTAGCAGTTGTACTCAGTGGAAGGAAGGACTCTCAGTTACATAAGAGGGGGGGAAAGAGCAGCATTTTCAAAATATGAAAAGCATTTTTGAGTTTCCAGATCCAAAGCTGAATGAAGTGTAAAGTAAAAATTTTCCAACATTCCTGACTTAGTCACAGTTGGAATGGAATAAAATTGAGGAGTGAAGAAGAAATTCCCACATCGTTATGGTTGTTTATCACAAAGGATTCTTCATGTATAAAATCTAATGACACCAAAAGTGTTGCTACTCGATACAAAAAATGTATAGGGTAGAAACACCAATTAGGAAAGTGGAAAGAAATAGAAATGGTTAGAGAGTGGTGCCCAAATTCACAGATATCTAAAACTAAATTTGGAAAGATCATAGCTTGACCCAACTTTCATGTGAGGGTAACATCCTAGGGAGAAACCCAGAGGTACATTCAAGTTAAGGTAGAGGCAATGGATTCCAGCAAAATTTATCCTAGATCTCTCAAACTATAATGAATCATCTGTTGGGGCCATGATCAGAAGCTCATTGTGACTCAGAAGTTCTTTCCTTCTAAATTTCCTTTAGATTCTGGGGTGATACCAATGATCCTGGTATGCCCACAGCATTTTTTTTGTAGCCTGGCAAAGAATGTCCCTTTGGGAGAAAAAAAAAAAACAACAAAACAACAACAACAAAAAAACACTAGTAGAAACTACAAACCAAGATAGAAGTAGATCAAGTGCCAGCATAAATATTGCAATAATTATGTGCGTATTTCTTAGGTAGTGTGGATAACAAAAAAGACAAAAATTTAAAAATTACATTTTGAAGATAAAATTGCTACATTGCCAGGCAGGAAGGAGTTCAAATAACCCATACAAAAAAACACAAAATGGAAAGAAAAAAGTCTCCTGCTCTAGAGGGTTTTATGAAAAACTAGGAGAGAGGCAAAATGAGGAAGAAAATAAAGAAGGTAGCAAGGAAATTTTGGAGGGGAAAATGAGAAAATGCAATTCAGCATTTTTCAGTGTGCCTGCCTTCAAACCAAAAGTGGGATGATTCCTGGTCCTCAGATGATTGAAACAAGTAAGGACTGGAAGAATCAGGGCAACCGGCTGTACAAATCTGTCCTGCACACCCACCAGCCCCACCATGTGTGTGGCATCCTAAGAGTGATTTAGGTCAGTGATCAAGTGTTTTTGAAAATTTGTTTTTTTCAAAGATAGTTTTATTGTTGTTGTTGATGATGATGATGATGATGATGATGATGATGATGATGATGATTTTGGTTCTTTGGAATGAAACCATGTCCCTTTGTGCTACAGGAATACATTCCACTCTGTGCTAAATTCCGATAATTTATTTTCGGATGGGCCAGCACACTCAAAAAAATGTGTGAAATCATGACTGTATGTGTTATGGCAGACTCATTTTTAAACTAGAATTCCTTATGGAATTTATTCCTCTAATACTAAGACTGTTACTAATGTGTTTATATGACAGTCTCTTGAGTCCTGTCAATTCTGCCTGCTTTTGGATCACAGATTGCTGTGGATGACCATATCTAAATTCTTTATGCTTTCTCATATTTTTTAAGATGCAGGACCTGTATCTTCATACAAGGGTGAAAAGGGTAACATGATATCCACTAAAACAGAGGAAGCAGGATTAGAAGATGTGCCACGGTCCCAGATGGGTATGAAAAAACAATCATGTTCATATTAGCTGTTATTCTAAATGCATATATCTGATCCAATTAGTTCAGGCAAAAAAAAACCTGATAAGAAATAAAATCCACCTTGTCCTGGATCTTGAGGTAGAGGATACTTAGGTATAATAAAATGGATTAAACAATTCTTAGGTCACTTGACTTAATGCTGCCATCTGACTACTTCAGCTTTGACATTGAAATTCTCTGGATTCCTCTTTCCTTCTCTGAATACAGATCTCTGTGGTCTCCAGCATGCTGCATCTTCACATTTGTATATGTACCCTTGCTGAAGTATTCATAATGATCACAATGGTGATCTTACCATTTGAAACTTAACTGCAAGACTTATTTACTAAAGATATATTGTCAATATTCATTTAGAACATTTCAGTCTTGTGATCAACAAAAATACCCAAACTTAAAATTCCAAAGCTAATGTAATCTTTATCAATGCTAACGAAAATAGTTATCACTTGAACTGAGCTCTGTACTCAGTAGGAATACGAGTGTGTGGCGTTTTTTATATTCAGGTTTTATTGATTATGTATTTCATTTCCTTTTCAGTATCTAAAGACGTACATGCTTTATACAAGGTAAATCATCTTCTATATTTATGTTATATTTTTAAATGCATGCTGTATGCACTTTAAAATATTCACGTATTATCTTGTCTTCAAGCACATCAAGCCTACCATTAAAAGCAAAGATACACCTCTCAAAAAACAAAAATGGTGGAAGCGAGAAGTAAAACAGAAATCAGGTAACTTTTGCAGTACAACTTCTATAAAACCACCTATGATTAAACCTTGCAAATGATAGCAAACTTTTCACTCCTGATATATCCATTTGTGCCGTGTGTTGGGAGGATTTGCTCCATCAGGTCTGTGTTGGTGATGCATGCACATTTCAAAATATTTCTGTAAATCTATGAGGACAAGATGTTTTAAAATAACCAATATCATAGGTGTTTCTGCAATCAAACTTTCCAAATCGGAGTCACGACACTTGTCATTTGGATTGTGAGGCTGATTTTTCTTCCCTCCCCAATTTCAAAAATAGGTCCAGGGGAGCAGGATTGAAATCCAGAATCCTGAGATTATGAGGACTTGTATTTTTCTTGAAGCCAAGATGTCAAGGCCGGTCTGTGAAATACAGGAAAATCTAATTTAAAAGACAATGTGCACTCTACCCTGACATCTAGTGTATCAACCAACTGGATCAAACTTGCTTTTATGCTACTTAGGTACTGACTTTGACAACTCTTGTGGTCAGTTTGAGGCAAGAAATAATAAAATGTATGATCATATATACTTTAGTTTATCCCTTGCTTCTAAAGTGAACGTTTTGCTGGTGAACACTCTTTCCTGAAATTTTATCTCAGAGTAATCAATCCATAAATTCTTCCACATCCCAATGGAGTCTTTGCTCATTATTCTTTGACTTGTTGTTTGTCTCTTACCTCTGTATGGTAAAAACAGAACCCAGATCCTTTTGAAGACATTCCTTCATTCAGTCCTGCATCAACCCCATAGTGCACTTTTGCATTCTCTTTATTCATCTCCATTCTTGATCATGCCCTTCAAGCTCATGTGCCCACAGATTTGAGATACTTCCAGCTATACATGGATTCATGGCCTAGATGAAAGTGTTTGCTATGTGTCTGTCGAACCATCTCAACATTTTGAGGCATCTTTCCTAATGCAAATTCTTCCTAACTGTATGTTTAGCCCGTTTCTACCTGCATGATCTTCTGGCAGTTTTCACCAATTCCTGTATCATCAGACATATACCGTCCCCCTTAACTCTTGTCTCTATGTCATGCTATAGCCTTTCACATTTTCACCATTCTCTGCCTCTGGCTGATGGCCTCACTCCTCAAGTCTCTGTTCATCCCTACCTCTAGAAAAGAAAGCATCCACGCCAAGTGTTATTGCCTCAGGCACTTACCTGACACTCAATTATGGGGTCTTCAAACCTGTGTGTTGTAAAAGTATCTCCTGAAGTCCAGGAACTAGTGAAGTAGACAGAGAACGAATAACTTACAGGCCAACTGATTATTACTCGGTATAATAGTGGGTCATGGTCTGAGGTGGCTAACACCAGAGAAGCGAAAACAGTTTATGTCAGGAACAATAGGCCCCATGAGTAATGCTTCCAAAAACAGAGTGAATCCTAACAGAAGAAATGCAGCAAAAGGAGAGGAACGGAATATGTGGTTCACTGTCAAAAATATCACAGTGATCATATATACACATGCTTTTTTGTTGACACCAAAGTTACATGCAGTGGTTCATTAAAAATTAGTATTAGGAAAAAGACAGAGTAAACAGTGTGAAGTTTCTTCTTCCCATTGTAATTTTAGCATTTTTTTCTGCAAAATATCATTTTTCTTTGAGTGGTTGAATCTTTGAGATATCATGCGCAATGAATATGGTGAACTCCTGTTTTGTTGAAGCATTAGATTAGTAAAAACCCCTGCTAAATCTCTCAATACACCCTGGGATTCATCTGTAATTTCAGCTTAGTTAGAGACTGAGGCAGGCTGATGTCAGGTTCCCAGTGAGCCAGGGAATATTCACTCTGTCTTCAAAAAAATAAATAAATAAATACAAATGAAGGCCTTTTATTCGAAGTAAGTACTTGGGTTCTTGCCAAGGATACACATGGCTCTGGGTACAGCCAACAAGCTCACACAAGAATCCAGGAATTTCCAAAAGCATAAACATTCACCTAAAATTAAACTTAACTAAAACGTATCATTGTGAAAATCAAATTGTATGATTATTACAATTATGTTTTTAGTTGGCTAGATTTTCACTCAGTCTAACTTTTTTAAGTAGTTTAATTAAGTACAACTATGCATTTATCCCCAGATTCACATTCCCATATGTCATCAGAAGAATTGAAGGAGAGGGTTGATGGCATGGAAAAAAGCCATGGACAGGTAAGTAAATTTGTCAATTTAAATTCATGGTCTATTTCTCTTCTTTGATGGGAAGGAAATTATGCCAAACAAAATGACATCACACAATACATACTTAGATATCAAGATCACAATTTAATATTTAAGTCTAAAAATGTAACACAACATGAACATGAAAATAGCTTTAGAAATCATGTAAGCAGAAGCTTAAAAGTAACCTTCATCTAGTAATGTGAGGAGATTTTTTGAGTATTGTTTCAATTTTCTTCTGTGTGAACTCCTCACATAATGAGGATTAAATCTAAGACTCGGAAAGATCCTGTTGAAAGTTGGAGAGTATATAATTGAAATGGCCAGTGAACACATTCATGTTAAAGATCATCATTCCCAAAGGCTCAAAATTTTAGTTTCCCATTACCAGTAATCCATGCTGGTATTAAAGACTCCAATCTCCCTACACACTCCAGTATGTAGGCTGAGGCAGGAAATAGACTTAAAGGAGAAACCAAACAGCCTGTTATAGAATCAGGACCTTTCAGGGTGTATCCGTCAATCCTGTTAGAGTACGAACAAAAACTTTTAGTTCCTTTACTTTTCATGCAAGAAATCAAGAAAATTACTAAACATTTTTATTCCACCTCTGAAGTGGACATTAGTCAAAAGAACTTGGATGCAGTTCCTGGGAACTTGCAAAAATTTTGTGGTATCTTAATGCCCTATAGTTTAGGAGCAGAATTTGCAAGCATTTCAGTTCAACTGTTATGCATGTGTCCTTTTAGTGTACAGATTTGTCTTTGGGATGTGTTTGGGTCAGGCCATCCTGTTCAGAATCAAATTCCCAAATGAGCATATGTAACATACAATATTTACTCACCAGTATCTCATCAAGGAGAAAGATAACCCTCTAGGAACAATCATAGCTTAAAGCAAAACATGCATATAAATAAACTGTATATTTAATGTGGTTTCTATAATACTTAATAATTAATCGAAGTTCATAGGAAATAATAATACTCGTAAGACTAGAAAAAAGTCATTAGTGACAATAAAATTATCATGATAAATTTTAAAAAGAGCAGATAATGAAAGTGGTGATAGTAAGCAGAGATTGAAGAGGAAATGAGGATGAAATTCAATATTAATGAAAATAGAAAAGAATATAAAATAAGAATAAAAATGTAATAAAGGAAATAAAATGAAAACTGAACAAAAAATCTTAGAAAATCATATATATTGTGAAAAAAAGGGCACAAACAACATCATGAAAATCTTCACAATTCCCTTAAACTTATATAACTGAAATGGAGACACTTCTGTCCAGGATTCCTAATTTTGGAAAGCTAAAGCTTTTTATGGTTTGGAGGATGCAAATATTGTCCATCAGTTTCTTTATCTGCTCTAGCTCAAAAAGGCCTTCCCTGACATTGGTGTGATCAAGTGGATCTCCTCTGCTCCTTGCTCCCCAACACCTCTCAGATAATGCTGAGGGAACTTTGAAAGTTACAAAGCAAATTACTCTCAGTATTTGATTTTGTACTCAGAGATATGGGACTATGGATGTAGAAATTGCCTGATAAACCCAGTGATCCATGAAGGCTGGGGACTAATCTGTAATGCAGACCCCAATTATGGAATTCCTTTCTCAGTAGTCTTTTTTTAAAAGAGAGAGAGACAGAGAGAGAGAGAGAGAGAGAGAGAGAGAGAGAGAGAGAGAGAGAGAGAGAATTTTTAAATATTTATTTGTTAGTTTTCAGTGGACACAACATCTTTGTGTGTATGTGGTGCTTAGGATCGAACCGGGACCTCATGCATTCCAGACGAGTGCACACCTCTTGAGCCACATCCCCACCCCAACTCAGTGGTCTTGTACTGTGCATGATTCCAAGTCACTGAGGCCTTTTCCTATAATCTCTTGAAGCATGGGAGACATGGTCTGGTTTCAGAATCTGTGACTTCTTCTGAGAACTCAGTGAAAATACCATTCTACCTGATTCTGCCCCAGGACTCATGGGATCTTCTGTCCCTTGAATTCTCAACTAGCAGTTCTTGCTCACGTTCATTATTCCCAAAGCACCAGTTTGGAAGAGACAGTACCGCTGTGAACCTCTACTCTACAGAATGTCCACAGCAGCAACACACCTCTTCCTGATGAGAGCTGTTAGCACATGCGTGTTACTCACAATTCTGAGCCCATACGAGTAACCAACTAAAATTGTGGGAGGATACCTGGCTACTGAATCATGGAGGTGTAAGGGATGCAGTGTTTCCTGATGAGACACCACTGAGAGCCCATGTACTCAGGGCAATATTGTAATACTTAAGAGGGTGCCTTTGACTGCCTGTGTAATGTTAATAGGGGTGTAAATATTCTAAATTATTCTCAGTAGAGTGGGTTGACCATGCCTAGCATTCATTTCATGTTTATGGTACTGCAGGCTGCCCTTTTGTCTATCAGATTTATCCTTGGCCCTTGCTGTCACAGAGCTGCAAGCACCATGATGCATGAGAGTGCCATGAACTACTATTCTTAACAAAGACTCCAGATGCCAGCTCTCTGGGCAGCTCTATGTCTGGGTTTCTCTCCTGCTCCCACCTTGAATATGGTTATGGGTACCTCCAAACCACATTTTTTATGCCGAGTTCAGTCTTTGAAATGTTAGGAAAAAACTGGGTAAAATTTTTCGGATATCCCAGGAACAAAGTTGCGATAAAGTAAAAGGATTGGAGAGGCTCCTAAACACCTGCTCAGATTCTGCCTGGTAGGTTTGGATTACATCAAATATTCCTTGACATTGCGGGGAAAATGAAGTCTTTCCTTTGCTGAAAAAGTACAATTTTGCCTTAAAATAATAAGTTTCCTAATTGTTTGCTTTAAAATATCATCCTTGTAGAAACTTAAGGGATTTTGTTGTTTCAGGTTTTATATTTTAGAAATTTTTAGGGCAGTGCTTTTATATGCTATATGAGGAATCATTTTGACATGATGGTGTATCATGAAAAACTAGTTTGCTCAAATTCAGTGCCACGTTTTTAGGTGTTTATTTATCCATTTTTGTTTTAAGGTGCATCTGGGCTCAATTCATATCTTTCTAATTGTGATAGAAACCACTGTAAACCTTGAAGTTCCAGTGTCTCATGTGTATACAGAATCATTGTCAATTGGGTATAAGAACAAGGATTGGGAACCCTGGGCACAGGATGTTCATATTCCTTATCTTCTGATGACTCTCCATACTGCTTTTCAGATGGGAAGTTCTGATTTTCAGTCCCACAGTGTATGGTTGTACATTTTTACCCACATCGTCTCCAGCACTTATTGTTTAAAGTCTTGAAGAATGCCTCTTTGGATGGCATGAGCTGAAATATCAATGGAGTTTGGGAGGGTACTTCCCTGAATGCTAGATGTATTTTATGTATTGATAATGAACTTGTGTTTGTGGTTCTGAGAACATCTATCTCTTTCTTTTCTCCATTTCCTAATTGGATGGGTGAGATTCTCCTCAGCTCACCAGTCAGCATAATCCTCTCTCAGAGCAAGCTAGTTTTCCCTACTCTGGCTTTATACAATTTCTTCCACGAATGCATTTCCTCTTTGAGTATCTCATATTTCTGGTTTCATCTGGTCACAGGCTCTCCATTGTGTCACTCCTGTGATTTCCCACAGCCTGTCTTTTTCTTCAAGCAGCAATGCACCAGTTCAAATGACACCCACCTCTGCAAATCGTCAGCATTTCACAAATGGGAGTCACCTTTCTCTTTTGAAATACCTCTTAGTTTCTTCTCCAATGAAAGTGTTGCATACTTTACCCAAGTGTGTGCTCTTATGTTCATGTTACATACAGACATATTTCCTCACTATATTTTACTTTTTTAAAATAAGTTTTGATTTGGTAAATATTTTGCTGAAATGCATCAAGTGTTTGAAGTCTCTGATGAATAAATGAAGCAATTATAGCAGTTTATCATTCCTACACAAGGTGACAGAATTGAAACTCTCATCTTACGAAGTATCATTCTTTCAGAATAAAAAATTGGCCACTCAAATTTAAAATGCTATGGAACACCAAGTGCCATTCTGAAAAGTCATTCAAAGCATTTTTAGAACTGCTGGGCAGTGCAAAGTAGACTGATTTTATACTGATGCTAGTTGTTTGGGGTATATGCTTGTCAGTGTGTATATTCTGAGGGAACACAGTTCCTATGTCTCTCATCTTGGCTTTATCCAATCAGTAGCCAGAATGATATATGGGCTCAGTTAACCTGAACTGCCTAGGACAGTGAAACTTGTACAATATATTCTTGTTCAAAATGCACTCATGTAATTTCTAATTCTGATGATTTCACAAATATATATATGGTGATAAGTAATTTGTGATGATAAAAACTTCATGCAACTTATTATTGGTATTACTTTCCCCAGAGTGTCTGTAAGCAACCTACAGAAGATTGTGCTTCCAGTATATCTGTTGAGTCCTATACACAAGCAAAGAATAGAACAAATGAACATGGAGAAGGTAAGAATGACAAAAAATGCAAAAGACATTGGTGAGCATATTGCTTTAAAGCAAGAGCACTAAAATATTGTAATTGTTCCAAGAGTGTATGTATTATCTAGTAAGGAAAAAGAAATATAAGGAGTCATATTGTATTAGGTTTCTGTGATAGGTTAAACTGGGGATATTGCTAAAAACATCTGAAATATGAGTTGCATTTTGAGACATACTTCAATCAAAGTAAAATAGAAATGAAAGAGAAGAAGAGGATATGAACACTGAGACAGGCATTAATTACAGGGAGTCAATGAAGGAAGAGGTAGCAGTTGGACTCAGTGGAAGGAAGGACTCTCAGATACATAAGAGGGGGGGAAAGAGCAACATTTTCAAAATATGAAAAGCATTTTTAAGTTTCCAGGTCCAAAGCTGGAGAGAGGCAAAATGAGGAAGAATATAAAGAAGGTAGCAAGAAAATTTTGGAGGGGAAAATGAGAAAATGCAATTCAGCATTTTTCAGTGTGCCTGCCTTCAACCAAAAGTGGGACGATTCCTGGTCCCCAGATGATTGAAACAAGTAGGGACTGGAAGAATCAGGGCAACCTGCTGTACAAATCTGTCCTGCACACCCACCAGGCCCCACCATGTGTGTGGCATCCTAAGAGTGATTTAAATCAGTGACCAAGTGTTTTTGAAAATTTGTTTTTTTCAAAGACAGTTTTATTGTTGATGATGACGACGATGATGATGATGATGATGATTTTGGTTCTCTGGAATGAAACCATGTCCCTTTGTGCTACAGGAATACATTCCACTCTGTGCTAAATTCCGATAATTTATTTTCGGATGGGCCAGCACACTCAAAAAAATGTGTGAAATCATGACTGTATGTGTTATGGCAGACTCATTTTTAAACTAGAATTCCTTATGGAATTTATTCCTCTAATACTAAGACTGTTACTAATGTGTTTATATGACAGTCTCTTGAGTCCTGTCAATTCTGCCTGCTTTTGGATCACAGATTGCTGTGGATGACCATATCTAAATTCTTTATGCTTTCTCATATTTTTTAAGATGCAGGACCTGTATCTTCATACAAGGGTGAAAAGGGTAACATGATATCCACTAAAACAGAGGAAGCAGGATTAGAAGATTTGCCACGGTCCCAGATGGGTATGAAAAAACAATCATGTTCATATTAGCTGTTATTCTAAATGCATATATCTGATCCAATTAGTTCAGGCAAAAAAAAACCTGATAAGAAATAAAATCCACCTTGTCCTGGATCTTGAGGTAGAGGATACTTAGGTATAATAAAATGGATTAAACAATTCTTAGGTCACTTGACTTAATGCTGCCATCTGACTACTTCAGCTTTGACATTGAAATTCTCTGGATTCCTCTTTCCTTCTCTGAATACAGATCTCTGTGGTCTCCAGCATGCTGCATCTTCACATTTGTATATGTACCCTTGCTGAAGTATTCATAATGATCACAATGGTGATCTTACCATTTGAAACTTAACTGCAAGACTTATTTACTAAAGATATATTGTCAATATTCATTTAGAACATTTCAGTCTTGTGATCAACAAAAATACCCAAACTTAAAATTCCAAAGCTAATGTAATCTTTATCAATGCTAACGAAAATAGTTATCACTTGAACTGAGCTCTGTACTCAGTAGGAATACGAGTGTGTGGCGTTTTTTATATTCAGGTTTTATTGATTATGTATTTCATTACCTTTTCAGTATCTAAAGACGTACATGCTTTATACAAGGTAAATCATCTTCTATATTTATGTTATATTTTTAAATGCATGCTGTATGCACTTTAAAATATTCACGTATTATCTTGTCTTCAAGCACATCAAGCCTACCATTAAAAGCAAAGATACACCTCTCAAAAAACAAAAATGGTGGAAGCGAGAAGTAAAACAGAAATCAGGTAACTTTTGCAGTACAACTTCTATAAAACCACCTATGATTAAACCTTGCAAATGATAGCAAACTTTTCACTCCTGATATATCCATTTGTGCCGTGTGTTGGGAGGATTTGCTCCATCAGGTCTGTGTTGGTGATGCATGCACATTTCAAAATATTTCTGTAAATCTATGAGGACAAGATGTTTTAAAATAACCAATATCATAGGTGTTTCTGCAATCAAACTTTCCAAATCGGAGTCACGACACTTGTCATTTGGATTGTGAGGCTGATTTTTCTTCCCTCCCCAATTTCAAAAATAGGTCCAGGGGAGCAGGATTGAAATCCAGAATCCTGAGATTATGAGGACTTGTATTTTTCTTGAAGCCAAGATGTCAAGGCCGGTCTGTGAAATACAGGAAAATCTAATTTAAAAGACAATGTGCACTCTACCCTGACATCTAGTGTATCAACCAACTGGATCAAACTTGCTTTTATGCTACTTAGGTACTGACTTTGACAACTCTTGTGGTCAGTTTGAGGCAAGAAATAATAAAATGTATGATCATATATACTTTAGTTTATCCCTTGCTTCTAAAGTGAACGTTTGCTGGTGAACACTCTTTCCTGAAATTTTATCTCAGAGTAATCAATCCATAAATTCTTCCACATCCCAATGGAGTCTTTGCTCATTATTCTTTGACTTGTTGTTTGTCTCTTACCTCTGTATGGTAAAAACAGAACCCAGATCCTTTTGAAGACATTCCTTCATTCAGTCCTGCATCAACCCCATAGTGCACTTTTGCATTCTCTTTATTCATCTCCATTCTTGATCATGCCCTTCAAGCTCATGTGCCCACAGATTTGAGATACTTCCAGCTATACATGGATTCATGGCCTAGATGAAAGTGTTTGCTATGTGTCTGTCGAACCATCTCAACATTTTGAGGCATCTTTCCTAATGCAAATTCTTCCTAACTGTATGTTTAGCCCGTTTCTACCTGCATGATCTTCTGGCAGTTTTCACCAATTCCTGTATCATCAGACATATACCGTCCCCCTTAACTCTTGTCTCTATGTCATGCTATAGCCTTTCACATTTTCACCATTCTCTGCCTCTGGCTGATGGCCTCACTCCTCAAGTCTCTGTTCATCCCTACCTCTAGAAAAGAAAGCATCCACGCCAAGTGTTATTGCCTCAGGCACTTACCTGACACTCAATTATGGGGTCTTCAAACCTGTGTGTTGTAAAAGTATCTCCTGAAGTCCAGGAACTAGTGAAGTAGACAGAGAACGAATAACTTACAGGCCAACTGATTATTACTCGGTATAATAGTGGGTCATGGTCTGAGGTGGCTAACACCAGAGAAGCGAAAACAGTTTATGTCAGGAACAATAGGCCCCATGAGTAATGCTTCCAAAAACAGAGTGAATCCTAACAGAAGAAATGCAGCAAAAGGAGAGGAACGGAATATGTGGTTCACTGTCAAAAATATCACAGTGATCATATATACACATGCTTTTTTGTTGACACCAAAGTTACATGCAGTGGTTCATTAAAAATTAGTATTAGGAAAAAGACAGAGTAAACAGTGTGAAGTTTCTTCTTCCCATTGTAATTTTAGCATTTTTTTCTGCAAAATATCATTTTTCTTTGAGTGGTTGAATCTTTGAGATATCATGTGCAATGAATATGGTGAACTCCTGTCTTGATGAAGCATTAGATTAGTAACAACCCCTGCTAAATCTCTCAAAACACCCTGGGATTCATCTGTAATTTCAGCTTAGTTAGAGACTGAGGCAGGCTGATGTCAGGTTCCCAGTGAGCCAGGGAATATTCACTCTGTCTTCAAAAAAATAAATAAATAAATACAAATGAAGGCCTTTTATTCGAAGTAAGTACTTGGGTTCTTGCCAAGGATACACATGGCTCTGGGTACAGCCAACAATCTCACACAAGAATCCAGGAATTTCCAAAAGCATAAACATTCACCTAAAATTAAACTTAACTAAAACGTATCATTGTGAAAATCAAATTGTATGATTATTACAATTATGTTTTTAGTTGGCTAGATTTTCACTCAGTCTAACTTTTTTAAGTAGTTTAATTAAGTACATCTATGCATTTATCCCCAGATTCACATTCCCATATGTCATCAGAAGAATTGAAGGAGAGGGTTGATGGCATGGAAAAAAGCCATGGACAGGTAAGTAAATTTGTCAATTTAAATTCATGGTCTATTTCTCTTCTTTGATGGGAAGGAAATTATGCCAAACAAAATGACATCACACAATACATACTTAGATATCAAGATCACAATTTAATATTTAAGTCTAAAAATGTAACACAACATGAACATGAAAATAGCTTTAGAAATCATGTAAGCAGAAGCTTAAAAGTAACCTTCATCTAGTAATGTGAGGAGATTTTTTGAGTATTGTTTCAATTTTCTTCTGTGTGAACTCCTCACATAATGAGGATTAAATCTAAGACTCGGAAAGATCCTGTTGAAAGTTGGAGAGTATATAATTGAAATGGCCAGTGAACACATTCATGTTAAAGATCATCATTCCCAAAGGCTCAAAATTTTAGTTTCCCATTACCAGTAATCCATGCTGGTATTAAAGACTCCAATCTCCCTACACACTCCAGTATGTAGGCTGAGGCAGGAAATAGACTTAAAGGAGAAACCAAACAGCCTGTTATAGAATCAGGACCTTTCAGGGTGTATCCGTCAATCCTGTTAGAGTACGAACAAAAACTTTTAGTTCCTTTACTTTTCATGCAAGAAATCAAGAAAATTACTAAACATTTTTATTCCACCTCTGAAGTGGACATTAGTCAAAAGAACTTGGATGCAGTTCCTGGGAACTTGCAAAAATTTTGTGGTATTTAATGCCCTATAGTTTAGGAGCAGAATTTGCAAGCATTTCAGTTCAACTGTTATGTATGTGTCCTTTTAGTGTACAGATTTGTCTTTGGGATGTGTTTGGGTCAGGCCATCATGTTCAGAATCAAATTCCCAAATGAGCATATGTAACATACCATATTTACTCACCAGTATCTCATCAAGGAGAAAGATAACCCTCTAGGAACAATCATAGCTTAAAGCAAAACATGCATATAAATAAACTGTATATTTAATGTGGTTTCTATAATACTTAATAATTAATCGAAGTTCATAGGAAATAATAATACTCGTAAGACTAGAAAAAAGTCATTAGTGACAAGAAAATTATCATGATAAATTTTAAGAAGAGCAGATAATGAAAGTGGTGATAGTAAGCAGAGTTTGAAGAGGAAATGAGGATAAAATTCAATATTAATGAGAATAGAAAAAAATAAAAAATTAGAATAAAAATGTAATAAAGGAAATAAAATGAAAACTGAACAAAAAATCTTAGAAAATCATATATATTGTGAAAAAAATGGCACAAACAACATCATGAAAATCTTCACAATTCCCTTAAACTAATATAACTGAAATGGAGACACTTCTGTCCAGGATTCCTAATTTTGGAAAGCTAAAGCTTTTTATGGTTTGGAGGATGCAAATATTGTCCATCAGTTTCTTTATCTGCTCTAGCTCAAAAACGCCTTCCCTGACATTGGTGTGATCAAGTGGATCTCCTCTGCTCCTTGCTCCCCAACACCTCTCAGATAATGCTGAGGGAACTTTGAAAGTTACAAAGCAAATTACTCTCAGTATTTGATTTTGTACTCAGAGACATGGGACTATGGATGTAGAAATTGCCTGATAAACCCAGTGATCCATGAAGGCTGGGGACTAATCTGTAATGCAGACCCCAATTATGGAATTCCTTTCTCAGTAGTCTTTTTTTAAAAGAGAGAGAGAGAGAGAGAGAGAGAGAGAGAGAGAGAGAGAGAGAGAATTTTTAAATATTTATTTGTTAGTTTTCAGTGGACACAACATCTTTGTGTGTATGTGGTGCTTAGGATCGAACCGGGACCGCATGCATTCCAGACGAGTGCACACCTCTTGAGCCACATCCCCACCCCAACTCAGTGGTCTTGTACTGTGCATGATTCCAAGTCACTGAGGCCTTTTCCTATAATCTCTTGAAGCATGGGAGACATGGTCTGGTTTCAGAATCTGTGACTTCTTCTGAGAACTCAGTGAAAATACCATTCTACCTGATTCTGCCCCAGGACTCATGGGATCTTCTGTCCCTTGAATTCTCAACTAGCAGTTCTTGCTCACGTTCATTATTCCCAAAGCACCAGTTTGAAAGAGACAGTACCGCTGTGAACCTCTACTCTACAGAATGTCCACAGCAGCAACACACCTCTTCCTGATGAGAGCTGTTAGCACATGCGTGTTACTCACAATTCTGAGCCCATACGAGTAACCAACTAAAATTGTGGGAGGATACCTGGCTACTGAATCATGGAGGTGTAAGGGATGCAGTGTTTCCTGATGAGACACCACTGAGAGCCCATGTACTCAGGGCAATATTGTAATACTTAAGAGGGTGCCTTTGACTGCCTGTGTAATGTTAATAGGGGTGTAAATATTCTAAATTATTCTCAGTAGAGTGGGTTGACCATGCCTAGCATTCATTTCATGTTTATGGTACTGCAGGCTGCCCTTTTGTCTATCAGATTTATCCTTGGCCCTTGCTGTCACAGAGCTGCAAGCACCATGATGCATGAGAGTGCCATGAACTACTATTCTTAACAAAGACTCCAGATGCCAGCTCTCTGGGCAGCTCTATGTCTGGGTTTCTCTCCAGCTCCCACCTTGAATATGGTTATGGGTACCTCCAAACCACATTTTTTATGCCGAGTTCAGTCTTTGAAATGTTAGGAAAAAACTGGGTAAAATTTTTCGGATATCCCAGGAACAAAGTTGCGATAAAGTAAAAGGAGTGGAGAGGCTCCTAAACACCTGCTCAGATTCTGCCTGGTAGGTTTGGATTACATCAAATATTCCTTGACATTGCGGGGAAAATGAAGTCTTTCCTTTGCTGAAAAAGTTCAATTTTGCCTTAAAATAATAAGTTTCCTAATTGTTTGCTTTAAAATATCATCCTTGTAGAAACTTAAGGGATTTTGTTGTTTCAGGTTTTATATTTTAGAAATTTTTAGGGCAGTGCTTTTATATGCTATATGAGGAATCATTTTGACATGATGGTGTATCATGAAAAACTAGTTTGCTCAAATTCAGTGCCACGATTTTAGGTGTTTATTTATCCATTTTTGTTTTAAGGTGCATCTGGGCTCAATTCATATCTTTCTAATTGTGATAGAAACCACTGTAAACCTTGAAGTTCCAGTGTCTCATGTGTATACAGAATCATTGTCAATTGGGTATAAGAACAAGGATTGGGAACCCTGGGCACAGGATGTTCATATTCCTTATCTTCTGATGACTCTCCATACTGCTTTTCAGATGGGAAGTCCTGATTTTCAGTCCCACAGTGTATGGTTGTACATTTTTACCCACATCGTCTCCAGCACTTATTGTTTAAAGTCTTGAAGAATGCCTCTTTGGATGGCATGAGCTGAAATATCAATGGAGTTTGGGAGGGTACTTCCCTGAATGCTAGATGTATTTTATGTATTGATAATGAACTTGTGTTTGTGGTTCTGCGAACATCTATCTCTTTCTTTTCTCCATTTCCTAATTGGATGGGTGAGATTCTCCTCAGCTCACCAGTCAGCATAATCCTCTCTCAGAGCAAGCTAGTTTTCCCTACTCTGGCTTTATAAAATTTCTTCCACGAATGCATTTCCTCTTTGAGTATCTCATATTTCTGGTTTCATCTGGTCACAGGCTCTCCATTGTGTCACTCCTGTGATTTCCCACAGCCTGTCTTTCCTTCAAGCAGCAATGCACCAGTTCAAATCACACCCACCTCTGCAAATCGTCAGCATTTCACAAATGGGAGTCACCTTTCTCTTTTGAAATACCTCTTAGTTTCTTCTCCAATGAAAGTGTTGCATACTTTACCCAAGTGTGTGTGCTCTTATGTTCATGTTACATACAGACATATTTCCTCACTATATTTTACTTTTTAAAAATAAGTTTTGATTTGGTAAATATTTTGCTGAAATGCATCAAGTGTTTGAAGTCTCTGATGAATAAATGAAGCAATTATAGCAGTTTATCATTCCTACACAAGGTGACAGAATTGAAACTCTCATCTTACGAAGTATCATTCTTTCAGAATAAAAAATTGGCCACTCAAATTTAAAATGCTATGGAACACCAAGTGCCATTCTGAAAAGTCATTCAAAGCATTTTTAGAACTGCTGGGCAGTGCAAAGTTGACTGATTATATACTGATGCTAGTTGTTTGGGGTATATGCTTGTCAGTGTGTATATTCTGAGGGAACACAGTTCCTGTGTCGCTCATCTTGGCTTTATCCAATCAGTAGCCAGAATGATATATGAGCTCAGTTAACCTGAACTGCCAGGACAGTGAAACTTGTACAATATATTCTTGTTCAAAATGCACTCATGTAATTTCTAATTCTGATGATTTCACAAATATATATATGGTGATAAGTAATATATGATGATGAAAACTTCATGCAACTTATTATTGGTATTACTTTCCCCAGAGTGTCTGTAAGCAACCTACAGAAGATTGTGCTTCCAGTATATCTGTTGAGTCCTATACACAAGCAAAGAATAGAACAAATGAACATGGAGAAGGTAAGAATGACAAAAAATGCAAAAGACATTGGTGAGCATATTGCTTTAAAGGAAGAGCACTAAAATATTGTAATTGTTCCAAGAGTGTATGTATTATCTAGTAAGGAAAAAGAAATATAAGGAGTCATATTGTACTAGGTTTCTGTGACAGGTTAAACTGGGGATATTGCTAAAAACATCTGAAATATGAGTTGCATTTTGAGACAAACTTCAATCAAAGTAAAATAGAAATGAAAGAGAAGAAGAGGATATGAACACTGAGACAGGCATTAATTACAGGGAGTCAATGAAGGAAGAGGTAGCAGTTGTACTCAGTGGAAGGAAGGACTCTCAGTTACATAAGAGGGGGGGAAAGAGCAGCATTTTCAAAATATGAAAAGCATTTTTGAGTTTCCAGATCCAAAGCTGAATGAAGTGTAAAGTAAAAATTTTCCAACATTCCTGATTTAGTCACAGTTGGAATGGAATAAAATTGAGGAGTGAAGAAGAAATTCCCACATCGTTATGGTTGTTTATCACAAAGGATTCTTCATGTATAAAATCTAATGACACCAAAAGTGTTGCTACTCGATACAAAAAATGTATAGGGTAGAAACACCAATTAGGAAAGTGGAAAGAAATAGAAATGGTTAGAGAGTGGTCCCCAAATTCACAGATATCTAAAACTAAATTTGGAAAGATCATAGCTTGACCCAACTTTCATGTGAGGGTAACATCCTAGGGAGAAACCCAGAGGTACATTCAAGTTAAGGTAGAGGCAATGGATTCCAGCAAAATTTATCCTAGATCTCTCAAACTATAATGAATCATCTGTTGGGGCCATGATCAGAAGCTCATTGTGACTCAGAAGTTCTTTCCTTCTAAATTTCCTTTAGATTCTGGGGTGATACCAATGATCCTGGTATGCCCACAGCATTTTTTTTGTAGCCTGGCAAAGAATGTCCCTTTGGGACAAAAAAAAAAAACAACAAAACAACAACAACAACAAAACACTAGTAGAACCTACAAACCAAGATAGAAGTAGATCAAGTGCCAGCATAAATATTGCAATAATTATGTGCGTATTTCTTAGGTAGTGTGGATAACAAAAAAGACAAAAATTTAAAATTTACATTTTGAAGATAAAATTGCTACATTGCCAGGCAGGAAGGAGTTCAAATAACCCATACAAAAAAACACAAAATGGAAAGAAAAAAGTCTCCTGCTCTAGAGGGTTTTATGAAAAACTAGGAGAGAGGCAAAATGAGGAAGAAAATAAAGAAGGTAGCAAGGAAATTTTGGAGGGGAAAATGAGAAAATGCAATTCAGCATTTTTCAGTGTGCCTGCCTTCAAACCAAAAGTGGGATGATTCCTGGTCCTCAGATGATTGAAACAAGTAAGGACTGGAAGAATCAGGGCAACCTGCTGTACAAATCTGTCCTGCACACCCACCAGCCCCACCATGTGTGTGGCATCCTAAGAGTGATTTAGGTCAGTGATCAAGTGTTTTTGAAAATTTGTTTTTTTCAAAGATAGTTTTATTGTTGTTGTTGATGATGATGATGATGATGATGATGATGATGATGATGATTTTGGTTCTTTGGAATGAAACCATGTCCCTTTGTGCTACAGGAATACATTCCACTCTGTGCTAAATTCCGATAATTTATTTTCGGATGGGCCAGCACACTCAAAAAAATGTGTGAAATCATGACTGTATGTGTTATGGCAGACTCATTTTTAAACTAGAATTCCTTATGGAATTTATTCCTCTAATACTAAGACTGTTACTAATGTGTTTATATGACAGTCTCTTGAGTCCTGTCAATTCTGCCTGCTTTTGGATCACAGATTGCTGTGGATGACCATATCTAAATTCTTTATGCTTTCTCATATTTTTTAAGATGCAGGACCTGTATCTTCATACAAGGGTGAAAAGGGTAACATGATATCCACTAAAACAGAAGAAGCAGGATTAGAAGATTTGCCACGGTCCCAGATGTGTATGAAAAAACAATCATGTTCATATTAGCTGTTATTCTAAATGCATATATCTGATCCAATTAGTTCAGGCAAAAAAAAAAACCTGATAAGAAATAAAATCCACCTTGTCCTGGATCTTGAGGTAGAGGATACTTAGGTATAATAAAATGGATTAAACAATTCTTAGGTCACTTGACTTAATGCTGCCATCTGACTACTTCAGCTTTGACATTGAAATTCTCTGGATTCCTCTTTCCTTCTCTGAATACAGATCTCTGTGGTCTCCAGCATGCTGCATCTTCACATTTGTATATGTACCCTTGCTGAAGTATTCATAATGATCACAATGGTGATCTTACCATTTGAAACTTAACTGCAAGACTTATTTACTAAAGATATATTGTCAATATTCATTTAGAACATTTCAGTCTTGTGATCAACAAAAATACCCAAACTTAAAATTCCAAAGCTAATGTAATCTTTATCAATGCTAACGAAAATAGTTATCACTTGAACTGAGCTCTGTACTCAGTAGGAATACGAGTGTGTGGCGTTTTTTATATTCAGGTTTTATTGATTATGTATTTCATTACCTTTTCAGTATCTAAAGACGTACATGCTTTATACAAGGTAAATCATCTTCTATATTTATGTTATATTTTTAAATGCATGCTGTATGCACTTTAAAATATTCACGTATTATCTTGTCTTCAAGCACATCAAGCCTACCATTAAAAGCAAAGATACACCTCTCAAAAAACAAAAATGGTGGAAGCGAGAAGTAAAACAGAAATCAGGTAACTTTTGCAGTACAACTTCTATAAAACCACCTATGATTAAACCTTGCAAATGATAGCAAACTTTTCACTCCTGATATATCCATTTGTGCCGTGTGTTGGGAGGATTTGCTCCATCAGGTCTGTGTTGGTGATGCATGCACATTTCAAAATATTTCTGTAAATCTATGAGGACAAGATGTTTTAAAATAACCAATATCATAGGTGTTTCTGCAATCAAACTTTCCAAATCGGAGTCACGACACTTGTCATTTGGATTGTGAGGCTGATTTTTCTTCCCTCCCCAATTTCAAAAATAGGTCCAGGGGAGCAGGATTGAAATCCAGAATCCTGAGATTATGAGGACTTGTATTTTTCTTGAAGCCAAGATGTCAAGGCCGGTCTGTGAAATACAGGAAAATCTAATTTAAAAGACAATGTGCACTCTACCCTGACATCTAGTGTATCAACCAACTGGATCAAACTTGCTTTTATGCTACTTAGGTACTGACTTTGACAACTCTTGTGGTCAGTTTGAGGCAAGAAATAATAAAATGTATGATCATATATACTTTAGTTTATCCCTTGCTTCTAAAGTGAACGTTTGCTGGTGAACACTCTTTCCTGAAATTTTATCTCAGAGTAATCAATCCATAAATTCTTCCACATCCCAATGGAGTCTTTGCTCATTATTCTTTGACTTGTTGTTTGTCTCTTACCTCTGTATGGTAAAAACAGAACCCAGATCCTTTTGAAGACATTCCTTCATTCAGTCCTGCATCAACCCCATAGTGCACTTTTGCATTCTCTTTATTCATCTCCATTCTTGATCATGCCCTTCAAGCTCATGTGCCCACAGATTTGAGATACTTCCAGCTATACATGGATTCATGGCCTAGATGAAAGTGTTTGCTATGTGTCTGTCGAACCATCTCAACATTTTGAGGCATCTTTCCTAATGCAAATTCTTCCTAACTGTATGTTTAGCCCGTTTCTACCTGCATGATCTTCTGGCAGTTTTCACCAATTCCTGTATCATCAGACATATACCGTCCCCCTTAACTCTTGTCTCTATGTCATGCTATAGCCTTTCACATTTTCACCATTCTCTGCCTCTGGCTGATGGCCTCACTCCTCAAGTCTCTGTTCATCCCTACCTCTAGAAAAGAAAGCATCCACGCCAAGTGTTATTGCCTCAGGCACTTACCTGACACTCAATTATGGGGTCTTCAAACCTGTGTGTTGTAAAAGTATCTCCTGAAGTCCAGGAACTAGTGAAGTAGACAGAGAACGAATAACTTACAGGCCAACTGATTATTACTCGGTATAATAGTGGGTCATGGTCTGAGGTGGCTAACACCAGAGAAGCGAAAACAGTTTATGTCAGGAACAATAGGCCCCATGAGTAATGCTTCCAAAAACAGAGTGAATCCTAACAGAAGAAATGCAGCAAAAGGAGAGGAACGGAATATGTGGTTCACTGTCAAAAATATCACAGTGATCATATATACACATGCTTTTTTGTTGACACCAAAGTTACATGCAGTGGTTCATTAAAAATTAGTATTAGGAAAAAGACAGAGTAAACAGTGTGAAGTTTCTTCTTCCCATTGTAATTTTAGCATTTTTTTCTGCAAAATATCATTTTTCTTTGAGTGGTTGAATCTTTGAGATATCATGTGCAATGAATATGGTGAACTCCTGTCTTGTTGAAGCATTAGATTAGTAAAAACCCCTGCTAAATCTCTCAAAACACCCTGGGATTCATCTGTAATTTCAGCTTAGTTAGAGACTGAGGCAGGCTGATGTCAGGTTCCCAGTGAGCCAGGGAATATTCACTCTGTCTTCAAAAAAAAAAATAAATAAATACAAATGAAGGCCTTTTATTCGAAGTAAGTACTTGGGTTCTTGCCAAGGATACACATGGCTCTGGGTACAGCCAACAATCTCACACAAGAATCCAGGAATTTCCAAAAGCATAAACATTCACCTAAAATTAAACTTAACTAAAACGTATCATTGTGAAAATCAAATTGTATGATTATTACAATTATGTTTTTAGTTGGCTAGATTTTCACTCAGTCTAACTTTTTTAAGTAGTTTAATTAAGTACATCTATGCATTTATCCCCAGATTCACATTCCCATATGTCATCAGAAGAATTGAAGGAGAGGGTTGATGGCATGGAAAAAAGCCATGGACAGGTAAGTAAATTTGTCAATTTAAATTCATGGTCTATTTCTCTTCTTTGATGGGAAGGAAATTATGCCAAACAAAATGACATCACACAATACATACTTAGATATCAAGATCACAATTTAATATTTAAGTCTAAAAATGTAACACAACATGAACATGAAAATAGCTTTAGAAATCATGTAAGCAGAAGCTTAAAAGTAACCTTCATCTAGTAATGTGAGGAGATTTTTTGAGTATTGTTTCAATTTTCTTCTGTGTGAACTCCTCACATAATGAGGATTAAATCTAAGACTCGGAAAGATCCTGTTGAAAGTTGGAGAGTATATAATTGAAATGGCCAGTGAACACATTCATGTTAAAGATCATCATTCCCAAAGGCTCAAAATTTTAGTTTCCCATTACCAGTAATCCATGCTGGTATTAAAGACTCCAATCTCCCTACACACTCCAGTATGTAGGCTGAGGCAGGAAATAGACTTAAAGGAGAAACCAAACAGCCTGTTATAGAATCAGGACCTTTCAGGGTGTATCCGTCAATCCTGTTAGAGTACGAACAAAAACTTTTAGTTCCTTTACTTTTCATGCAAGAAATCAAGAAAATTACTAAACATTTTTATTCCACCTCTGAAGTGGACATTAGTCAAAAGAACTTGGATGCAGTTCCTGGGAACTTGCAAAAATTTTGTGGTATCTTAATGCCCTATAGTTTAGGAGCAGAATTTGCAAGCATTTCAGTTCAACTGTTATGCATGTGTCCTTTTAGTGTACAGATTTGTCTTTGGGATGTGTTTGGGTCAGGCCATCCTGTTCAGAATCAAATTCCCAAATGAGCATATGTAACATACAATATTTACTCACCAGTATCTCATCAAGGAGAAAGATAACCCTCTAGGAACAATCATAGCTTAAAGCAAAACATGCATATAAATAAACTGTATATTTAATGTGGTTTCTATAATACTTAATAATTAATCGAAGTTCATAGGAAATAATAATACTCGTAAGACTAGAAAAAAGTCATTAGTGACAATAAAATTATCATGATAAATTTTAAAAAGAGCAGATAATGAAAGTGGTGATAGTAAGCAGAGATTGAAGAGGAAATGAGGATGAAATTCAATATTAATGAAAATAGAAAAGAATATAAAATAAGAATAAAAATGTAATAAAGGAAATAAAATGAAAACTGAACAAAAAATCTTAGAAAATCATATATATTGTGAAAAAAAGGGCACAAACAACATCATGAAAATCTTCACAATTCCCTTAAACTTATATAACTGAAATGGAGACACTTCTGTCCAGGATTCCTAATTTTGGAAAGCTAAAGCTTTTTATGGTTTGGAGGATGCAAATATTGTCCATCAGTTTCTTTATCTGCTCTAGCTCAAAAAGGCCTTCCCTGACATTGGTGTGATCAAGTGGATCTCCTCTGCTCCTTGCTCCCCAACACCTCTCAGATAATGCTGAGGGAACTTTGAAAGTTACAAAGCAAATTACTCTCAGTATTTGATTTTGTACTCAGAGATATGGGACTATGGATGTAGAAATTGCCTGATAAACCCAGTGATCCATGAAGGCTGGGGACTAATCTGTAATGCAGACCCCAATTATGGAATTCCTTTCTCAGTAGTCTTTTTTTAAAAGAGAGAGAGACAGAGAGAGAGAGAGAGAGAGAGAGAGAGAGAGAGAGAGAGAGAGAGAGAATTTTTAAATATTTATTTGTTAGTTTTCAGTGGACACAACATCTTTGTGTGTATGTGGTGCTTAGGATCGAACCGGGACCGCATGCATTCCAGACGAGTGCACACCTCTTGAGCCACATCCCCACCCCAACTCAGTGGTCTTGTACTGTGCATGATTCCAAGTCACTGAGGCCTTTTCCTATAATCTCTTGAAGCATGGGAGACATGGTCTGGTTTCAGAATCTGTGACTTCTTCTGAGAACTCAGTGAAAATACCATTCTACCTGATTCTGCCCCAGGAGTCATGGGATCTTCTGTCCCTTGAATTCTCAACTAGCAGTTCTTGCTCACGTTCATTATTCCCAAAGCACCAGTTTGAAAGAGACAGTACCGCTGTGAACCTCTACTCTACAGAATGTCCACAGCAGCAACACACCTCTTCCTGATGAGAGCTGTTAGCACATGCGTGTTACTCACAATTCTGAGAACATACGAGTAACCAACTAAAATTGTGGGAGGATACCTGGCTACTGAATCATGGAGGTGTAAGGGATGCAGTGTTTCCTGATGAGACACCACTGAGAGCCCATGTACTCAGGGCAATATTGTAATACTTAAGAGGGTGCCTTTGACTGCCTGTGTAATGTTAATAGGGGTGTAAATATTCTAAATTATTCTCAGTAGAGTGGGTTGACCATGCCTAGTATTCATTTCATGTTTATGGTACTGCAGGCTGCCCTTTTGTCTATCAGATTTATCCTTGGCCCTTGCTGTCACAGAGCTGCAAGCACCATGATGCATGAGAGTGCCATGAACTACTATTCTTAACAAAGACTCCAGATGCCAGCTCTCTGGGCAGCTCTATGTCTGGGTTTCTCTCCTGCTCCCACCTTGAATATGGTTATGGGTACCTCCAAACCACATTTTTTATGCCGAGTTCAGTCTTTGAAATGTTAGGAAAAAACTGGGTAAAATTTTTCGGATATCCCAGGAACAAAGTTGCGATAAAGTAAAAGGAGTGGAGAGGCTCCTAAACACCTGCTCAGATTCTGCCTGGTAGGTTTGGATGACATCAAATATTCCTTGACATTGCGGGGAAAATGAAGTCTTTCCTTTGCTGAAAAAGTACAATTTTGCCTTAAAATAATAAGTTTCCTAATTGTTTGCTTTAAAATATCATCCTTGTAGAAACTTAAGGGATTTTGTTGTTTCAGGTTTTATATTTTAGAAATTTTTAGGGCAGTGCTTTTATATGCTATATGAGGAATCATTTTGACATGATGGTGTATCATGAAAAACTAGTTTGCTCAAATTCAGTGCCACGTTTTTAGGTGTTTATTTATCCATTTTTGTTTTAAGGTGCATCTGGGCTCAATTCATATCTTTCTAATTGTGATAGAAACCACTGTAAACCTTGAAGTTCCAGTGTCTCATGTGTATACAGAATCATTGTCAATTGGGTATAAGAACAAGAATTGGGAACCCTGGGCACAGGTTGTTCATATTCCTTATCTTCTGATGACTCTCCATACTGCTTTTCAGATGGGAAGTCCTGATTTTCAGTCCCACAGTGTATGGTTGTACATTTTTACCCACATCGTCTCCAGCACTTATTGTTTAAAGTCTTGAAGAATGCCTCTTTGGATGGCATGAGCTGAAATACCAATGGAGTTTGGGAGGGTACTTCCCTGAATGCTAGATGTATTTTATGTATTGATAATGAACTTGTGTTTGTGGTTCTGAGAACATCTATCTCTTTCTTTTCTCCATTTCCTAATTGGATGGGTGAGATTCTCCTCAGCTCACCAGTCAGCATAATCCTCTCTCAGAGCAAGCTAGTTTTCCCTACTCTGGCTTTATAAAATTTCTTCCACGAATGCATTTCCTCTTTGAGTATCTCATATTTCTGGTTTCATCTGGTCACAGGCTCTCCATTGTGTCACTCCTGTGATTTCCCACAGCCTGTCTTTTTCTTCAAGCAGCAATGCACCAGTTCAAATGACACCCACCTCTTCAAATCGTCAGCATTTCACAAATGGGAGTCACCTTTCTCTTTTGAAATACCTCTTAGTTTCTTCTCCAATGAAAGTGTTGCATACTTTACCCAAGTGTGTGTGCTCTTATGTTCATGTTACATACAGACATATTTCCTCACTATATTTTACTTTTTTAAAATAAGTTTTGATTTGGTAAATATTTTGCTGAAATGCATCAAGTGTTTGAAGTCTCTGATGAATAAATGAAGCAATTATAGCAGTTTATCATTCCTACACAAGGTGACAGAATTGAAACTCTCGTCTTACGAAGTATCATTCTTTCAGAATAAAAAATTGGCCACTCAAATTTAAAATGCTATGGAACACCAAGTGCCATTCTGAAAAGTCATTCAAAGCATTTTTAGAACTGCTGGGCAGTGCAAAGTTGACTGATTATATACTGATGCTAGTTGTTTGGGGTATATGCTTGTCAGTGTGTATATTCTGAGGGAACACAGTTCCTATGTCGCTCATCTTGGCTTTATCCAATCAGTAGCCAGAATGATATATGAGCTCAGTTAACCTGAACTGCCTAGGACAGTGAAACTTGTACAATATATTCTTGTTCAAAATGCACTCATGTAATTTCTAATTCTGATGATTTCACAAATATATATATGGTGATAAGTAATATATGATGATGAAAACTTCATGCAACTTATTATTGGTATTACTTTCCCCAGAGTGTCTGTAAGCAACCTACAGAAGATTGTGCTTCCAGTATATCTGTTGAGTCCTATACACAAGCAAAGAATAGAACAAATGAACATGGAGAAGGTAAGAATGACAAAAAATGCAAAAGACATTGGTGAGCATATTGCTTTAAAGGAAGAGCACTAAAATATTGTAATTGTTCCAAGAGTGTATGTATTATCTAGTAAGGAAAAAGAAATATAAGGAGTCATATTGTACTAGGTTTCTGTGACAGGTTAAACTGGGGATATTGCTAAAAACATCTGAAATATGAGTTGCATTTTGAGACAAACTTCAATCAAAGTAAAATAGAAATGAAAGAGAAGAAGAGGATATGAACACTGAGACAGGCATTAATTACAGGGAGTCAATGAAGGAAGAGGTAGCAGTTGTACTCAGTGGAAGGAAGGACTCTCAGTTACATAAGAGGGGGGGAAAGAGCAGCATTTTCAAAATATGAAAAGCATTTTTGAGTTTCCAGATCCAAAGCTGAATGAAGTGTAAAGTAAAAATTTTCCAACATTCCTGACTTAGTCACAGTTGGAATGGAATAAAATTGAGGAGTGAAGAAGAAATTCCCACATCGTTATGGTTGTTTATCACAAAGGATTCTTCATGTATAAAATCTAATGACACCAAAAGTGTTGCTACTCGATACAAAAAATGTATAGGGTAGAAACACCAATTAGGAAAGTGGAAAGAAATAGAAATGGTTAGAGAGTGGTCCCCAAATTCACAGATATCTAAAACTAAATTTGGAAAGATCATAGCTTGACCCAACTTTCATGTGAGGGTAACATCCTAGGGAGAAACCCAGAGGTACATTCAAGTTAAGGTAGAGGCAATGGATTCCAGCAAAATTTATCCTAGATCTCTCAAACTATAATGAATCATCTGTTGGGGCCATGATCAGAAGCTCATTGTGACTCAGAAGTTCTTTCCTTCTAAATTTCCTTTAGATTCTGGGGTGATACCAATGATCCTGGTATGCCCACAGCATTTTTTTTGTAGCCTGGCAAAGAATGTCCCTTTGGGACAAAAAAAAAAACAACAAAACAACAACAACAACAAAACACTAGTAGAACCTACAAACCAAGATAGAAGTAGATCAAGTGCCAGCATAAATATTGCAATAATTATGTGCGTATTTCTTAGGTAGTGTGGATAACAAAAAAGACAAAAATTTAAAAATTACATTTTGAAGATAAAATTGCTACATTGCCAGGCAGGAAGAGTTCAAATAACCCATACAAAAAAACACAAAATGGAAAGAAAAAAGTCTCCTGCTCTAGAGGGTTTTATGAAAAACTAGGAGAGAGGCAAAATGAGGAAGAAAATAAAGAAGGTAGCAAGGAAATTTTGGAGGGGAAAATGAGAAAATGCAATTCAGCATTTTTCAGTGTGCCTGCCTTCAAACCAAAAGTGGGATGATTCCTGGTCCTCAGATGATTGAAACAAGTAAGGACTGGAAGAATCAGGGCAACCGGCTGTACAAATCTGTCCTGCACACCCACCAGCCCCACCATGTGTGTGGCATCCTAAGAGTGATTTAGGTCAGTGATCAAGTGTTTTTGAAAATTTGTTTTTTTCAAAGATAGTTTTATTGTTGTTGTTGATGATGATGATGATGATGATGATGATGATGATGATGATGATGATTTTGGTTCTTTGGAATGAAACCATGTCCCTTTGTGCTACAGGAATACATTCCACTCTGTGCTAAATTCCGATAATTTATTTTCAGATGGGCCAGCACACTCAAAAAAATGTGTGAAATCATGACTGTATGTGTTATGGCAGACTCATTTTTAAACTAGAATTCCTTATGGAATTTATTCCTCTAATACTAAGACTGTTACTAATGTGTTTATATGACAGTCTCTTGAGTCCTGTCAATTCTGCCTGCTTTTGGATCACAGATTGCTGTGGATGACCATATCTAAATTCTTTATGCTTTCTCATATTTTTTAAGATGCAGGACCTGTATCTTCATACAAGGGTGAAAAGGGTAACATGATATCCACTAAAACAGAGGAAGCAGGATTAGAAGATGTGCCACGGTCCCAGATGGGTATGAAAAAACAATCATGTTCATATTAGCTGTTATTCTAAATGCATATATCTGATCCAATTAGTTCAGGCAAAAAAAAACCTGATAAGAAATAAAATCCACCTTGTCCTGGATCTTGAGGTAGAGGATACTTAGGTATAATAAAATGGATTAAACAATTCTTAGGTCACTTGACTTAATGCTGCCATCTGACTACTTCAGCTTTGACATTGAAATTCTCTGGATTCCTCTTTCCTTCTCTGAATACAGATCTCTGTGGTCTCCAGCATGCTGCATCTTCACATTTGTATATGTACCCTTGCTGAAGTATTCATAATGATCACAATGGTGATCTTACCATTTGAAACTTAACTGCAAGACTTATTTACTAAAGATATATTGTCAATATTCATTTAGAACATTTCAGTCTTGTGATCAACAAAAATACCCAAACTTAAAATTCCAAAGCTAATGTAATCTTTATCAATGCTAACGAAAATAGTTATCACTTGAACTGAGCTCTGTACTCAGTAGGAATACGAGTGTGTGGCGTTTTTTATATTCAGGTTTTATTGATTATGTATTTCATTTCCTTTTCAGTATCTAAAGACGTACATGCTTTATACAAGGTAAATCATCTTCTATATTTATGTTATATTTTTAAATGCATGCTGTATGCACTTTAAAATATTCACGTATTATCTTGTCTTCAAGCACATCAAGCCTACCATTAAAAGCAAAGATACACCTCTCAAAAAACAAAAATGGTGGAAGCGAGAAGTAAAACAGAAATCAGGTAACTTTTGCAGTACAACTTCTATAAAACCACCTATGATTAAACCTTGCAAATGATAGCAAACTTTTCACTCCTGATATATCCATTTGTGCCGTGTGTTGGGAGGATTTGCTCCATCAGGTCTGTGTTGGTGATGCATGCACATTTCAAAATATTTCTGTAAATCTATGAGGACAAGATGTTTTAAAATAACCAATATCATAGGTGTTTCTGCAATCAAACTTTCCAAATCGGAGTCACGACACTTGTCATTTGGATTGTGAGGCTGATTTTTCTTGCCTCCCCAATTTCAAAAATAGGTCCAGGGGAGCAGGATTGAAATCCAGAATCCTGAGATTATGAGGACTTGTATTTTTCTTGAAGCCAAGATGTCAAGGCCGGTCTGTGAAATACAGGAAAATCTAATTTAAAAGACAATGTGCACTCTACCCTGACATCTAGTGTATCAACCAACTGGATCAAACTTGCTTTTATGCTACTTAGGTACTGACTTTGACAACTCTTGTGGTCAGTTTGAGGCAAGAAATAATAAAATGTATGATCATATATACTTTAGTTTATCCCTTGCTTCTAAAGTGAACGTTTGCTGGTGAACACTCTTTCCTGAAATTTTATCTCAGAGTAATCAATCCATAAATTCTTCCACATCCCAATGGAGTCTTTGCTCATTATTCTTTGACTTGTTGTTTGTCTCTTACCTCTGTATGGTAAAAACAGAACCCAGATCCTTTTGAAGACATTCCTTCATTCAGTCCTGCATCAACCCCATAGTGCACTTTTGCATTCTCTTTATTCATCTCCATTCTTGATCATGCCCTTCAAGCTCATGTGCCCACAGATTTGAGATACTTCCAGCTATATATGGATTCATGGCCTAGATGAAAGTGTTTGCTATGTGTCTGTCGAACCATCTCAACATTTTGAGGCATCTTTCCTAATGCAAATTCTTCCTAACTGTATGTTTAGCCCGTTTCTACCTGCATGATCTTCTGGCATTTTTCACCAATTCCTGTATCATCAGACATATACCGTCCCCCTTAACTCTTGTCTCTATGTCATGCTATAGCCTTTCACATTTTCACCATTCTCTGCCTCTGGCTGATGGCCTCACTCCTCAAGTCTCTGTTCATCCCTACCTCTAGAAAAGAAAGCATCCACGCCAAGTGTTATTGCCTCAGGCACTTACCTGACACTCAATTATGGGGTCTTCAAACCTGTGTGTTGTAAAAGTATCTCCTGAAGTCCAGGAACTAGTGAAGTAGACAGAGAACGAATAACTTACAGGCCAACTGATTATTACTCGGTATAATAGTGGGTCATGGTCTGAGGTGGCTAACACCAGAGAAGCGAAAACAGTTTATGTCAGGAACAATAGGCCCCATGAGTAATGCTTCCAAAAACAGAGTGAATCCTAACAGAAGAAATGCAGCAAAAGGAGAGGAACGGAATATGTGGTTCACTGTCAAAAATATCACAGTGATCATATATACACATGCTTTTTTGTTGACACCAAAGTTACATGCAGTGGTTCATTAAAAATTAGTATTAGGAAAAAGACAGAGTAAACAGTGTGAAGTTTCTTGTTCCCATTGTAATTTTAGCATTTTTTTCTGCAAAATATCATTTTTCTTTGAGTGGTTGAATCTTTGAGATATCATGTGCAATGAATATGGTGAACTCCTGTTTTGTTGAAGCATTAGATTAGTAAAAACCCCTGCTAAATCTCTCAATACACCCTGGGATTCATCTGTAATTTCAGCTTAGTTAGAGACTGAGGCAGGCTGATGTCAGGTTCCCAGTGAGCCAGGGAATATTCACTCTGTCTTCAAAAAAATAAATAAATAAATACAAATGAAGGCCTTTTATTCGAAGTAAGTACTTGGGTTCTTGCCAAGGATACACATGGCTCTGGGTACAGCCAACAAGCTCACACAAGAATCCAGGAATTTCCAAAAGCATAAACATTCACCTAAAATTAAACTTAACTAAAACGTATCATTGTGAAAATCAAATTGTATGATTATTACAATTATGTTTTTAGTTGGCTAGATTTTCACTCAGTCTAACTTTTTTAAGTAGTTTAATTAAGTACATCTATGCATTTATCCCCAGATTCACATTCCCATATGTCATCAGAAGAATTGAAGGAGAGGGTTGATGGCATGGAAAAAAGCCATGGACAGGTAAGTAAATTTGTCAATTTAAATTCATGGTCTATTTCTCTTCTTTGATGGGAAGGAAATTATGCCAAACAAAATGACATCACACAATACATACTTAGATATCAAGATCACAATTTAATATTTAAGTCTAAAAATGTAACACAACATGAACATGAAAATAGCTTTAGAAATCATGTAAGCAGAAGCTTAAAAGTAACCTTCATCTAGTAATGTGAGGAGATTTTTTGAGTATTGTTTCAATTTTCTTCTGTGTGAACTCCTCACATAATGAGGATTAAATCTAAGACTCGGAAAGATCCTGTTGAAAGTTGGAGAGTATATAATTGAAATGGCCAGTGAACACATTCATGTTAAAGATCATCATTCCCAAAGGCTCAAAATTTTAGTTTCCCATTACCAGTAATCCATGCTGGTATTAAAGACTCCAATCTCCCTACACACTCCAGTATGTAGGCTGAGGCAGGAAATAGACTTAAAGGAGAAACCAAACAGCCTGTTATAGAATCAGGACCTTTCAGGGTGTATCCGTCAATCCTGTTAGAGTACGAACAAAAACTTTTAGTTCCTTTACTTTTCATGCAAGAAATCAAGAAAATTACTAAACATTTTTATTCCACCTCTGAAGTGGACATTAGTCAAAAGAACTTGGATGCAGTTCCTGGGAACTTGCAAAAATTTTGTGGTATCTTAATGCCCTATAGTTTAGGAGCAGAATTTGCAAGCATTTCAGTTCAACTGTTATGTATGTGTCCTTTTAGTGTACAGATTTGTCTTTGGGATGTGTTTGGGTCAGGCCATCATGTTCAGAATCAAATTCCTAAATGAGCATATGTAACATACAATATTTACTCACCAGTATCTCATCAAGGAGAAAGATAACCCTCTAGGAACAATCATAGCTTAAAGCAAAACATGCATATAAATAAACTGTATATTTAATGTGGTTTCTATAATACTTAATAATTAATTGAAGTTCATAGGAAATAATAATACTCGTAAGACTAGAAAAAAGTCATTAGTGACAATAAAATTATCATGATAAATTTTAAAAAGAGCAGATAATGAAAGTGGTGATAGTAAGCAGAGATTGAAGAGGAAATGAGGATGAAATTCAATATTAATGAGAATAGAAAAGAATATAAAATAAGAATAAAAATGTAATAAAGGAAATAAAATGAAAACTGAACAAAAAATCTTAGAAAATCATATATATTGTGAAAAAAAGGGCACAAACAACATCATGAAAATCTTCACAATTCCCTTAAACTTATATAACTGAAATGGAGACACTTCTGTCCAGGATTCCTAATTTTGGAAAGCTAAAGCTTTTTATGGTTTGGAGGATGCAAATATTGTCCATCAGTTTCTTTATCTGCTCTAGCTCAAAAAGGCCTTCCCTGACATTGGTGTGATCAAGTGGATCTCCTCTGCTCCTTGCTCCCCAACACCTCTCAGATAATGCTGAGGGAACTTTGAAAGTTACAAAGCAAATTACTCTCAGTATTTGATTTTGTACTCAGAGACATGGGACTATGGATGTAGAAATTGCCTGATAAACCCAGTGATCCATGAAGGCTGGGGACTAATCTGTAATGCAGACCCCAATTATGGAATTCCTTTCTCAGTAGTCTTTTTTTAAAAGAGAGAGAGAGAGAGAGAGAGAGAGAGAGAGAGAGAGAGAGAGAGAATTTTTAAATATTTATTTGTTAGTTTTCAGTGGACACAACATCTTTGTGTGTATGTGGTGCTTAGGATCGAACCGGGACCGCATGCATTCCAGACGAGTGCACACCTCTTGAGCCACATCCCCACCCTAACTCAGTGGTCTTGTACTGTGCATGATTCCAAGTCACTGAGGCCTTTTCCTATAATCTCTTGAAGCATGGGAGACATGGTCTGGTTTCAGAATCTGTGACTTCTTCTGAGAACTCAGTGAAAATACCATTCTACCTGATTCTGCCCCAGGAGTCATGGGATCTTCTGTCCCTTGAATTCTCAACTAGCAGTTCTTGCTCACGTTCATTATTCCCAAAGCACCAGTTTGAAAGAGACAGTACCGCTGTGAACCTCTACTCTACAGAATGTCCACAGCAGCAACACACCTCTTCCTGATGAGAGCTGTTAGCACATGCGTGTTACTCACAATTCTGAGCCCATACGAGTAACCAACTAAAATTGTGGGAGGATACCTGGCTACTGAATCATGGAGGTGTAAGGGATGCAGTGTTTCCTGATGAGACACCACTGAGAGCCCATGTACTCAGGGCAATATTGTAATACATAAGAGGGTGCCTTTGACTGCCTGTGTAATGTTAATAGGGGTGTAAATATTCTAAATTATTCTCAGTAGAGTGGGTTGACCATGCCTAGTATTCATTTCATGTTTATGGTACTGCAGGCTGCCCTTTTGTCTATCAGATTTATCCTTGGCCCTTGCTGTCACAGAGCTGCAAGCACCATGATGCATGAGAGTGCCATGAACTACTATTCTTAACAAAGACTCCAGATGCCAGCTCTCTGGGCAGCTCTATGTCTGGGTTTCTCTCCAGCTCCCACCTTGAATATGGTTATGGGTACCTCCAAACCACATTTTTTATGCCGAGTTCAGTCTTTGAAATGTTAGGAAAAAACTGGGTAAAATTTTTCGGATATCCCAGGAACAAAGTTGCGATAAAGTAAAAGGAGTGGAGAGGCTCCTAAACACCTGCTCAGATTCTGCCTGGTAGGTTTGGATTACATCAAATATTCCTTGACATTGCGGGGAAAATGAAGTCTTTCCTTTGCTGAAAAAGTTCAATTTTGCCTTAAAATAATAAGTTTCCTAATTGTTTGCTTTAAAATATCATCCTTGTAGAAACTTAAGGGATTTTGTTGTTTCAGGTTTTATATTTTAGAAATTTTTAGGGCAGTGCTTTTATATGCTATATGAGGAATCATTTTGACATGATGGTGTATCATGAAAAACTAGTTTGCTCAAATTCAGTGCCACGTTTTTAGGTGTTTATTTATCCATTTTTGTTTTAAGGTGCATCTGGGCTCAATTCATATCTTTCTAATTGTGATAGAAACCACTGTAAACCTTGAAGTTCCAGTGTCTCATGTGTACACAGAATCATTGTCAATTGGGTATAAGAACAAGGATTGGGAACCCTGGGCACAGGATGTTCATATTCCTTATCTTCTGATGACTCTCCATACTGCTTTTCAGATGGGAAGTCCTGATTTTCAGTCCCACAGTGTATGGTTGTACATTTTTACCCACATCGTCTCCAGCACTTATTGTTTAAAGTCTTGAAGAATGCCTCTTTGGATGGCATGAGCTGAAATATCAATGGAGTTTGGGAGGGTACTTCCCTGAATGCTAGATGTATTTTATGTATTGATAATGAACTTGTGTTTGTGGTTCTGAGAACATCTATCTCTTTCTTTTCTCCATTTCCTAATTGGATGGGTGAGATTCTCCTCAGCTCACCAGTCAGCATAATCCTCTCTCAGAGCAAGCTAGTTTTCCCTACTCTGGCTTTATACAATTTCTTCCACGAATGCATTTCCTCTTTGAGTATCTCATATTTCTGGTTTCATCTGGTCACAGGCTCTCCATTGTGTCACTCCTGTGATTTCCCACAGCCTGTCTTTTCCTTCAAGCAGCAATGCACCAGTTCAAATGACACCCACCTCTGCAAATCGTCAGCATTTCACAAATGGGAGTCACCTTTCTCTTGTGAAATACCTCTTAGTTTCTTCTCCAATGAAAGTGTTGCATACTTTACCCAAGTGTGTGTGCTCTTATGTTCATGTTACATACAGACATATTTCCTCACTATATTTTACTTTTTAAAAATAAGTTTTGATTTGGTAAATATTTTGCTGAAATGCATCAAGTGTTTGAAGTCTCTGATGAATAAATGAAGCAATTATAGCAGTTTATCATTCCTACACAAGGTGACAGAATTGAAACTCTCATCTTACGAAGTATCATTCTTTCAGAATAAAAAATTGGCCACTCAAATTTAAAATGCTATGGAACACCAAGTGCCATTCTGAAAAGTCATTCAAAGCATTTTTAGAACTGCTGGGCAGTGCAAAGTTGACTGATTATATACTGATGCTAGTTGTTTGGGGTATATGCTTGTCAGTGTGTATATTCTGAGGGAACACAGTTCCTATGTCGCTCATCTTGGCTTTATCCAATCAGTAGCCAGAATGATATATGAGCTCAGTTAACCTGAACTGCCTAGGACAGTGAAACTTGTACAATATATTCTTGTTCAAAATGCACTCATGTAATTTCTAATTCTGATGATTTCACAAATATATATATGGTGATAAGTAATATATGATGATGAAAACTTCATGCAACTTATTGTTGGTATTACTTTCCCCAGAGTGTCTGTAAGCAACCTACAGAAGATTGTGCTTCCAGTATATCTGTTGAGTCCTATACACAAGCAAAGAATAGAACAAATGAACATGGAGAAGGTAAGAATGACAAAAAATGCAAAAGACATTGGTGAGCATATTGCTTTAAAGGAAGAGCACTAAAATATTGTAATTGTTCCAAGAGTGTATGTATTATCTAGTAAGGAAAAAGAAATATAAGGAGTCATATTGTACTAGGTTTCTGTGACAGGTTAAACTGGGGATATTGCTAAAAACATCTGAAATATGAGTTGCATTTTGAGACAAACTTCAATCAAAGTAAAATAGAAATGAAAGAGAAGAAGAGGATATGAACACTGAGACAGGCATTAATTACAGGGAGTCAATGAAGGAAGAGGTAGCAGTTGTACTCAGTGGAAGGAAGGACTCTCAGTTACATAAGAGGGGGGGAAAGAGCAGCATTTTCAAAATATGAAAAGCATTTTTGAGTTTCCAGATCCAAAGCTGAATGAAGTGTAAAGTAAAAATTTTCCAACATTCCTGACTTAGTCACAGTTGGAATGGAATAAAATTGAGGAGTGAAGAAGAAATTCCCACATCGTTATGGTTGTTTATCACAAAGGATTCTTCATGTATAAAATCTAATGACACCAAAAGTGTTGCTACTCGATACAAAAAATGTATAGGGTAGAAACACCAATTAGGAAAGTGGAAAGAAATAGAAATGGTTAGAGAGTGGTCCCCAAATTCACAGATATCTAAAACTACATTTGGAAAGATCATAGCTTGACCCAACTTTCATGTGAGGGTAACATCCTAGGGAGAAACCCAGAGGTACATTCAAGTTAAGGTAGAGGCAATGGATTCCAGCAAAATTTATCCTAGATCTCTCAAACTATAATGAATCATCTGTTGGGGCCATGATCAGAAGCTCATTGTGACTCAGAAGTTCTTTCCTTCTAAATTTCCTTTAGATTCTGGGGTGATACCAATGATCCTGGTATGCCCACAGCATTTTTTTTGTAGCCTGGCAAAGAATGTCCCTTTGGGACAAAAAAAAAAAAAACAACAAAACAACAACAACAACAAAACACTAGTAGAACCTACAAACCAAGATAGAAGTAGATCAAGTGCCAGCATAAATATTGCAATAATTATGTGCGTATTTCTTAGGTAGTGTGGATAACAAAAAAGACAAAAATTTAAAAATTACATTTTGAAGATAAAATTGCTACATTGCCAGGCAGGAAGGAGTTCAAATAACCCATACAAAAAAACACAAAATGGAAAGAAAAAAGTCTCCTGCTCTAGAGGGTTTTATGAAAAACTAGGAGAGAGGCAAAATGAGGAAGAAAATAAAGAAGGTAGCAAGGAAATTTTGGAGGGGAAAATGAGAAAATGCAATTCAGCATTTTTCAGTGTGCCTGCCTTCAAACCAAAAGTGGGATGATTCCTGGTCCTCAGATGATTGAAACAAGTAAGGACTGGAAGAATCAGGGCAACCTGCTGTACAAATCTGTCCTGCACACCCACCAGCCCCACCATGTGTGTGGCATCCTAAGAGTGATTTAGGTCAGTGATCAAGTGTTTTTGAAAATTTGTTTTTTTCAAAGATAGTTTTATTGTTGTTGTTGATGATGATGATGATGATGATGATGATGATGATGATGATGATGATTTTGGTTCCTTGGAATGAAACCATGTCCCTTTGTGCTACAGGAATACATTCCACTCTGTGCTAAATTCCGATAATTTATTTTCGGATGGGCCAGCACACTCAAAAAAATGTGTGAAATCATGACTGTATGTGTTATGGCAGACTCATTTTTAAACTAGAATTCCTTATGGAATTTATTCCTCTAATACTAAGACTGTTACTAATGTGTTTATATGACAGTCTCTTGAGTCCTGTCAATTCTGCCTGCTTTTGGATCACAGATTGCTGTGGATGACCATATCTAAATTCTTTATGCTTTCTCATATTTTTTAAGATGCAGGACCTGTATCTTCATACAAGGGTGAAAAGGGTAACATGATATCCACTAAAACAGAGGAAGCAGGATTAGAAGATGTGCCACGGTCCCAGATGGGTATGAAAAAACAATCATGTTCATATTAGCTGTTATTCTAAATGCATATATCTGATCCAATTAGTTCAGGCAAAAAAAAAAACCTGATAAGAAATAAAATCCACCTTGTCCTGGATCTTGAGGTAGAGGATACTTAGGTATAATAAAATGGATTAAACAATTCTTAGGTCACTTGACTTAATGCTGCCATCTGACTACTTCAGCTTTGACATTGAAATTCTCTGGATTCCTCTTTCCTTCTCTGAATACAGATCTCTGTGGTCTCCAGCATGCTGCATCTTCACATTTGTATATGTACCCTTGCTGAAGTATTCATAATGATCACAATGGTGATCTTACCATTTGAAACTTAACTGCAAGACTTATTTACTAAAGATATATTGTCAATATTCATTTAGAACATTTCAGTCTTGTGATCAACAAAAATACCCAAACTTAAAATTCCAAAGCTAATGTAATCTTTATCAATGCTAACGAAAATAGTTATCACTTGAACTGAGCTCTGTACTCAGTAGGAATACGAGTGTGTGGCGTTTTTTATATTCAGGTTTTATTGATTATGTATTTCATTTCCTTTTCAGTATCTAAAGACGTACATGCTTTATACAAGGTAAATCATCTTCTATATTTATGTTATATTTTTAAATGCATGCTGTATGCACTTTAAAATATTCACGTATTATCTTGTCTTCAAGCACATCAAGCCTACCATTAAAAGCAAAGATACACCTCTCAAAAAACAAAAATGGTGGAAGCGAGAAGTAAAACAGAAATCAGGTAACTTTTGCAGTACAACTTCTATAAAACCACCTATGATTAAACCTTGCAAATGATAGCAAACTTTTCACTCCTGATATATCCATTTGTGCCGTGTGTTGGGAGGATTTGCTCCATCAGGTCTGTGTTGGTGATGCATGCACATTTCAAAATATTTCTGTAAATCTATGAGGACAAGATGTTTTAAAATAACCAATATCATAGGTGTTTCTGCAATCAAACTTTCCAAATCGGAGTCACGACACTTGTCATTTGGATTGTGAGGCTGATTTTTCTTCCCTCCCCAATTTCAAAAATAGGTCCAGGGGAGCAGGATTGAAATCCAGAATCCTGAGATTATGAGGACTTGTATTTTTCTTGAAGCCAAGATGTCAAGGCCGGTCTGTGAAATACAGGAAAATCTAATTTAAAAGACAATGTGCACTCTACCCTGACATCTAGTGTATCAACCAACTGGATCAAACTTGCTTTTATGCTACTTAGGTACTGACTTTGACAACTCTTGTGGTCAGTTTGAGGCAAGAAATAATAAAATGTATGATCATATATACTTTAGTTTATCCCTTGCTTCTAAAGTGAACGTTTGCTGGTGAACACTCTTTCCTGAAATTTTATCTCAGAGTAATCAATCCATAAATTCTTCCACATCCCAATGGAGTCTTTGCTCATTATTCTTTGACTTGTTGTTTGTCTCTTACCTCTGTATGGTAAAAACAGAACCCAGATCCTTTTGAAGACATTCCTTCATTCAGTCCTGCATCAACCCCATAGTGCACTTTTGCATTCTCTTTATTCATCTCCATTCTTGATCATGCCCTTCAAGCTCATGTGCCCACAGATTTGAGATACTTCCAGCTATATATGGATTCATGGCCTAGATGAAAGTGTTTGCTATGTGTCTGTCGAACCATCTCAACATTTTGAGGCATCTTTCCTAATGCAAATTCTTCCTAACTGTATGTTTAGCCCGTTTCTACCTGCATGATCTTCTGGCAGTTTTCACCAATTCCTGTATCATCAGACATATACCGTCCCCCTTAACTCTTGTCTCTATGTCATGCTATAGCCTTTCACATTTTCACCATTCTCTGCCTCTGGCTGATGGCCTCACTCCTCAAGTCTCTGTTCATCCCTACCTCTAGAAAAGAAAGCATCCACGCCAAGTGTTATTGCCTCAGGCACTTACCTGACACTCAATTATGGGGTCTTCAAACCTGTGTGTTGTAAAAGTATCTCCTGAAGTCCAGGAACTAGTGAAGTAGACAGAGAACGAATAACTTACAGGCCAACTGATTATTACTCGGTATAATAGTGGGTCATGGTCTGAGGTGGCTAACACCAGAGAAGCGAAAACAGTTTATGTCAGGAATAATAGGCCCCATGAGTAATGCTTCCAAAAACAGAGTGAATCCTAACAGAAGAAATGCAGCAAAAGGAGAGGAACGGAATATGTGGTTCACTGTCAAAAATATCACAGTGATCATATATACACATGCTTTTTTGTTGACACCAAAGTTACATGCAGTGGTTCATTAAAAATTAGTATTAGGAAAAAGACAGAGTAAACAGTGTGAAGTTTCTTCTTCCCATTGTAATTTTAGCATTTTTTTCTGCAAAATATCATTTTTCTTTGAGTGGTTGAATCTTTGAGATATCATGTGCAATGAATATGGTGAACTCCTGTTTTGTTGAAGCATTAGATTAGTAAAAACCCCTGCTAAATCTCTCAATACACCCTGGGATTCATCTGTAATTTCAGCTTAGTTAGAGACTGAGGCAGGCTGATGTCAGGTTCCCAGTGAGCCAGGGAATATTCACTCTGTCTTCAAAAAAATAAATAAATAAATACAAATGAAGGCCTTTTATTCGAAGTAAGTACTTGGGTTCTTGCCAAGGATACACATGGCTCTGGGTACAGCCAACAAGCTCACACAAGAATCCAGGAATTTCCAAAAGCATAAACATTCACCTAAAATTAAACTTAACTAAAACGTATCATTGTGAAAATCAAATTGTATGATTATTACAATTATGTTTTTAGTTGGCTAGATTTTCACTCAGTCTAACTTTTTTAAGTAGTTTAATTAAGTACATCTATGCATTTATCCCCAGATTCACATTCCCATATGTCATCAGAAGAATTGAAGGAGAGGGTTGATGGCATGGAAAAAAGCCATGGACAGGTAAGTAAATTTGTCAATTTAAATTCATGGTCTATTTCTCTTCTTTGATGGGAAGGAAATTATGCCAAACAAAATGACATCACACAATACATACTTAGATATCAAGATCACAATTTAATATTTAAGTCTAAAAATGTAACACAACATGAACATGAAAATAGCTTTAGAAATCATGTAAGCAGAAGCTTAAAAGTAACCTTCATCTAGTAATGTGAGGAGATTTTTTGAGTATTGTTTCAATTTTCTTCTGTGTGAACTCCTCACATAATGAGGATTAAATCTAAGACTCGGAAAGATCCTGTTGAAAGTTGGAGAGTATATAATTGAAATGGCCAGTGAACACATTCATGTTAAAGATCATCATTCCCAAAGGCTCAAAATTTTAGTTTCCCATTACCAGTAATCCATGCTGGTATTAAAGACTCCAATCTCCCTACACACTCCAGTATGTAGGCTGAGGCAGGAAATAGACTTAAAGGAGAAACCAAACAGCCTGTTATAGAATCAGGACCTTTCAGGGTGTATCCGTCAATCCTGTTAGAGTACGAACAAAAACTTTTAGTTCCTTTACTTTTCATGCAAGAAATCAAGAAAATTACTAAACATTTTTATTCCACCTCTGAAGTGGACATTAGTCAAAAGAACTTGGATGCAGTTCCTGGGAACTTGCAAAAATTTTGTGGTATCTTAATGCCCTATAGTTTAGGAGCAGAATTTGCAAGCATTTCAGTTCAACTGTTATGTATATGTCCTTTTAGTGTACAGATTTGTCTTTGGGATGTGTTTGGGTCAGGCCATCCTGTTCAGAATCAAATTCCCAAATGAGCATATGTAACATACAATATTTACTCACCAGTATCTCATCAAGGAGAAAGATAACCCTCTAGGAACAATCATAGCTTAAAGCAAAACATGCATATAAATAAACTGTATATTTAATGTGGTTTCTATAATACTTAATAATTAATCGAAGTTCATAGGAAATAATAATACTCGTAAGACTAGAAAAAAGTCATTAGTGACAATAAAATTATCATGATAAATTTTAAAAAGAGCAGATAATGAAAGTGGTGATAGTAAGCAGAGATTGAAGAGGAAATGAGGATGAAATTCAATATTAATGAAAATAGAAAAGAATATAAAATAAGAATAAAAATGTAATAAAGGAAATAAAATGAAAACTGAACAAAAAATCTTAGAAAATCATATATATTGTGAAAAAAAGGGCACAAACAACATCATGAAAATCTTCACAATTCCCTTAAACTTATATAACTGAAATGGAGACACTTCTGTCCAGGATTCCTAATTTTGGAAAGCTAAAGCTTTTTATGGTTTGGAGGATGCAAATATTGTCCATCAGTTTCTTTATCTGCTCTAGCTCAAAAAGGCCTTCCCTGACATTGGTGTGATCAAGTGGATCTCCTCTGCTCCTTGCTCCCCAACACCTCTCAGATAATGCTGAGGGAACTTTGAAAGTTACAAAGCAAATTACTCTCAGTATTTGATTTTGTACTCAGAGACATGGGACTATGGATGTAGAAATTGCCTGATAAACCCAGTGATCCATGAAGGCTGGGGACTAATCTGTAATGCAGACCCCAATTATGGAATTCCTTTCTCAGTAGTCTTTTTTTAAAGAGAGAGAGAGAGAGAGAGAGAGAGAGAGAGAGAGAGAGAGAGAGAGAGAGAGAATTTTTAAATATTTATTTGTTAGTTTTCAGTGGACACAACATCTTTGTGTGTATGTGATGCTTAGGATCGAACCGGGACCGCATGCATTCCAGACGAGTGCACACCTCTTGAGCCACATCCCTACCCCAACTCAGTGGTCTTGTACTGTGCATGATTCCAAGTCACTGAGGCCTTTTCCTATAATCTCTTGAAGCATGGGAGACATGGTCTGGTTTCAGAATCTGTGACTTCTTCTGAGAACTCAGTGAAAATACCATTCTACCTGATTCTGCCCCAGGACTCATGGGATCTTCTGTCCCTTGAATTCTCAACTAGCAGTTCTTGCTCACGTTCATTATTCCCAAAGCACCAGTTTGAAAGAGACAGTACCGCTGTGAACCTCTACTCTACAGAATGTCCACAGCAGCAACACACCTCTTCCTGATGAGAGCTGTTAGCACATGCGTGTTACTCACAATTCTGAGCCCATACAAGTAACCAACTAAAATTGTGGGAGGATACCTGGCTACTGAATCATGGAGTTGTAAGGGATGCAGTGTTTCCTGATGAGACACCACTGAGAGCCCATGTACTCAGGGCAATATTGTAATACTTAAGAGGGTGCCTTTGACTGCCTGTGTAATGTTAATAGGGGTGTAAATATTCTAAATTATTCTCAGTAGAGTGGGTTGACCATGCCTAGCATTCATTTCATGTTTATGGTACTGCAGGCTGCCCTTTTGTCTATCAGATTTATCCTTGGCCCTTGCTGTCACAGAGCTGCAAGCACCATGATGCATGAGAGTGCCATGAACTACTATTCTTAACAAAGACTCCAGATGCCAGCTCTCTGGGCAGCTCTATGTCTGGGTTTCTCTCCTGCTCCCACCTTGAGTATGGTTATGGGTACCTCCAAACCACATTTTTTATGCCGAGTTCAGTCTTTGAAATGTTAGGAAAAAACTGGGTAAAATTTTTCGGATATCCCAGGAACAAAGTTGCGATAAAGTAAAAGGAGTGGAGAGGCTCCTAAACACCTGCTCAGATTCTGCCTGGTAGGTTTGGATTACATCAAATATTCCTTGACATTGCGGGGAAAATGAAGTCTTTCCTTTGCTGAAAAAGTTCAATTTTGCCTTAAAATAATAAGTTTCCTAATTGTTTGCTTTAAAATATCATCCTTGTAGAAACTTAAGGGATTTTGTTGTTTCAGGTTTTATATTTTAGAAATTTTTAGGGCAGTGCTTTTATATGCTATATGAGGAATCATTTTGACATGATGGTGCATCATGAAAAACTAGTTTGCTCAAATTCAGTGCCACGTTTCTAGGTGTTTATTTATCCATTTTTGTTTTAAGGTGCATCTGGGCTCAATTCATATCTTTCTAATTCTGATAGAAACCACTGTAAACCTTGAAGTTCCAGTGTCTCATGTGTACACAGAATCATTGTCAATTGGGTATAAGAACAAGGATTGGGAACCCTGGGCACAGGATGTTCATATTCCTTATCTTCTGATGACTCTCCATACTGCTTTTCAGATGGGAAGTCCTGATTTTCAGTCCCACAGTGTATGGTTGTACATTTTTACCCACATCGTCTCCAGCACTTATTGTTTAAAGTCTTGAAGAATGCCTCTTTGGATGGCATGAGCTGAAATATCAATGGAGTTTGGGAGGGTACTTCCCTGAATGCTAGATGTATTTTATGTATTGATAATGAACTTGTGTTTGTGGTTCTGCGAACATATATCTCTTTCTTTTCTCCATTTCCTAATTGGATGGGTGAGATTCTCCTCAGCTCACCAGTCAGCATATTCCTCTCTCAGAGCAAGCTAGTTTTCCCTACTCCGGCTTTATACAATTTTTTCTTCCACGAATGCATTTCCTCTTTAAGTATCTCATATTTCTGGTTTCATCTGGTCACAGGCTCTCCATTGTGTCACTCCTGTGATTTCCCACAGCCTGTCTTTTACTTCAAGCAGCAATGCACCAGTTCAAATGACTCCCACCTCTGCAAATCGTCAGCATTTCACAAATGGGAGTTACCTTTCTCTTTTGAAATACCTCTTAGTTTCTTCTCCAATGAAAGTGTTGCATACTTTACCCAAGTGTGTGTGCTCTTATGTTCATGTTACATACAGACACATTTCCTCACTATATTTTACTTTTTTAAAATAAGTTTTGATTTGGTAAATATTTTGCTGAAATGCATCAAGTGTTTGATCTCTGATGAATAAATGAAGCAATTATAGCAGTTTATCATTCCTACACAAGGTGACAGAATTGAAACTCTCATCTTACGAAGTATCATTCTTTCAGAATAAAAAATTGGCCACTCAAATTTAAAATGCTATGGAACACCAAGTGCCATTCTGAAAAGTCATTCAAAGCATTTTTAGAACTGCTGGGCAGTGCAAAGTTGACTGATTATATACTGATGCTAGTTGTTTGGGGTATATGCTTGTCAGTGTGTATATTCTGAGGGAACACAGTTCCTATGTCGCTCATCTTGGCTTTATCCAATCAGTAGCCAGAATGATATATGAGCTCAGTTAACCTGAACTGCCTAGGACAGTGAAACTTGTACAATATATTCTTGTTCAAAATGCACTCATGTAATTTCTAATTCTGATGATTTCACAAATATATATATGGTGATAAGTAATATGTAATGATGAAAACTTCATGCAACTTATTATTGGTATTACTTTCCCCAGAGTGTCTGTAAGCAACCTACAGAAGATTATGCCTCCAGTATATCTGTTGAGTCCTATACACAAGCAAAGAATAGAACAAATGAACATGGAGAAGGTAAGAATAACAAAAAATGCAAAAGACATTGGTGAGCATATTGCTTTAAAGCAAGAGCACTAAAATATTGTAATTGTTCCAAGAGTGTATGTATTATCTAGTAAGGAATAAGAAATATAAGGAGTCATATTATATTAGGTTTCTGTGACAGGTTAAACTGGGGATATTGCTAAAAACATCTGAATTATGAGTTGCATTTTGAGACATACTTCAATCAAAGTAAAATAGAAATGAAAGAGAAGAAGAGGATATGAACACTGAGACAGGCATTAATTACAGGGAGTCAATGGAGGAAGAGGTAGCAGTTGGACTCAGTGGAAGGAAGGACTCTCAGTTACATAAGAGGGGGGGAAAGAGCAGCATTTTCAAAATATGAAAAGCATTTTTAAGTTTCCAGGTCCAAAGCTGGAGAGAGGCAAAATGAGGAAGAAAATAAAGAAGATAGCAAGGAAATTTTGGAGGGGAAAATGAGAAAATGCAATTCAGCATTTTTCAGTGTGCCTGCCTTCAAACCAAAAGTGGGACGATTCCTGGTCCCCAGATGATTGAAACAAGTAGGGACTGGAAGAATCAGGGCAACCTGCTGTACAAATCTGTCCTGCACACCCACCAGGCCCCACCATGTGTGTGGCATCCTAAGAGTGATTTAAATCAGTGACCAAGTGTTTTTGAAAATTTGTTTTTTTCAAAGATAGTTTTATTGTTGATGATGATGACGATGATGATGATGATGATGATTTTGGTTCTTTGGAATGAAACCATGTCCCTTTGTGCTACAGGAATACATTCCACTCCTGTGCTAAATTCTGATAACTAATTTTCGGATCGGCCTGCACACTCAAAAAAATGTGTGAAATCATGACTGTATGTGTTATGGCAGACTCATTTTTAAACTAGAATTCCTTATGGAATTTATTCCTCTAATACTAAGACTGTTACTAATGTGTTTATATGACAGTCTCTTGAGTCCTGTCAATTCTGCCTGCTTTTGGATCACAGATTGCTGTGGATGACCATATCTAAATTCTTTATGCTTTCTCATATTTTTTAAGATGCAGGACCTGTATCTTCATACAAGGGTGAAAAGGGTAACATGATATCCACTAAAACAGAGGAAGCAGGATTAGAAGATGTGCCACGGTCCCAGATGGGTATGAAAAAACAATCATGTTCATATTAGCTGTTATTCTAAATGCATATATCTGATCCAATTAGTTCAGGCAAAAAAAAAACCTGATAAGAAATAAAATCCACCTTGTCCTGGATCTTGAGGTAGAGGATACTTAGGTATAATAAAATGGATTAAACAATTCTTAGGTCACTTGACTTAATGCTGCCATCTGACTACTTCAGCTTTGACATTGAAATTCTCTGGATTCCTCTTTCCTTCTCTGAATACAGATCTCTGTGGTCTCCAGCATGCTGCATCTTCACATTTGTATATGTACCCTTGCTGAAGTATTCATAATGATCACAATGGTGATCTTACCATTTGAAACTTAACTGCAAGACTTATTTACTAAAGATATATTGTCAATATTCATTTAGAACATTTCAGTCTTGTGATCAACAAAAATACCCAAACTTAAAATTCCAAAGCTAATGTAATCTTTATCAATGCTAACAAAAATAGTTATCACTTGAACTGAGCTCTGTACTCACTTAGTAGGAATACGAGTGTGTGGGGTTTTTTATATTCAGGTTTTATTGATTATGTATTTCATTTCCTTTTCAGTATCTAAAGACGTACATGCTTTATACAAGGTAAATCATCTTCTATATTTATGTTATATTTTTAAATGCATGCTGTATGCACTTTAAAATATTCACGTATTATCTTGTCTTCAAGCACATCAAGCCTACCATTAAAAGCAAAGATTCACCTCTCAAAAAACAAAAATGGTGGAAGCGAGAAGTAAAACAGAAATCAGGTAACTTTTGCAGTACAACTTCTATAAAACCACCTATGATTAAACCTTGCAAATGATAGCAAACTTTTCACTCCTGATATATCCATTTGTGCCGTGTGTTGGGAGGATTTGCTCCATCAGGTCTGTGTTGGTGATGCATGCACATTTTGAAATATTTCTGTAAATCTATGAGGACAAGATGTTTTAAAATAACCAATATCATAGGTGTTTCTGCAATCAAACTTCCCAAATCGGAGTCACGACACTTGTCATTTGGATTGTGAGGCTGATTTTTCTTCCCTCCCCAATTTCAAAAATAGGTCCAGGGGAGAAGGATTGAAATCCAGAATCCTGAGATTATGAGGACTTGTATTTTTCTTGAAGCCAAGATGTCAAGGCCTGTCTGTGAAATACAGGAAAATCTAATTTAAAAGACAATGTGCACTCTACCCTGACATCTAGTGTATCAACCAACTGGATCAAACTTGCTTTTATGCTACTTAGGTACTGACTTTGACAACTCTTGTGGTCAGTTTGAGGCAAGAAATAATAAAATGTATGATCATATATACTTTAGTTTATCCCTTGCTTCTAAAGTAAACTTTTGCTGGTGAACACTCTTTCCTGAAATTTTATCTCAGAGTAATCAATCCATAAATTCTTCCACATCCCAATGGAGTCTTTGCTCATTATTCTTTGACTTGTTGTTTGTCTCTTACCTCTGTATGGTAAAAACAGAACCCAGATCCTTTTGAACATTCCTTCATTCAGTCCTGCATCAACCCCATAGTGCACTTTTGCATTCTCTTTATTCATCTCCATTCATGATCATGCCCCTCAAGCTCATGTGCCCACAGATTTGAGATACTTCCAGCTATATATGGATTCATGGCCTAGATGAAAGTGTTTGCTATGTGTCTGTCGAACCATCTCAACATTTTGAGGCATCTTTCCTAATGCAAATTCTTCCTAACTGTATGTTTAGCCCGTTTCTACCTGCATGATCTTCTGGCAGTTTTCACCAATTCCTGTATCATCAGACATATACCGTCCCCCTTAACTCTTGTCTCTATGTCATGCTATAGCCTTTCACATTTTCACCATTCTCTGCCTCTGGCTGATGGCCTCACTCCTCAAGTCTCTGTTCATCCCTACCTCTAGAAAAGAAAGCATCCACGCCAAGTGTTATTGCCTCAGGCACTTACCTGACACTCAATTATGGGGTCTTCAAACCTGTGTGTTGTAAAAGTATCTCCTGAAGTCCAGGAACTAGTGAAGTAGACAGAGAACGAATAACTTACAGGCCAACTGATTATTACTCAGTATGATAGTGGGTCATTGTCTGAGGTGGCTAACACCAGAGAAGCAAAAACAGTTTATGTCAGGAATAATAGGCCCCATGAGTAATGCTTCCAAAAACAGAGTGAATCCTAACAGAAGAAATGCAGCAAAAGGAGAGGAATGGAATATGTGGTTCACTGTCAAAAATATCACAGTGATCATATATACACATGCTTTTTTGTTGACACCAAAGTTACATGCAGTGGTTCATTAAAAATTAGTATTAGGAAAAAGACATAGTAAACAGTGTGAAGTTTCTTCTTCCCATTGTAATTTTAGTATTTTTTTCTGCAAAATATCATTTTTCTTTGAGTGGTTGAATCTTTGAGATATCATGTGCAATGAATATGGTGATCTCTTGTTTTGTTGAAGCATTAGATTAGTAAAAACCCCTGCTAAATCTCTCAATACACCCTGGGATTCATCTGTAATTTCAGCTTAGTTAGAGACTGAGGCAGGCTGATGTCAGGTTCCCAGTGAGCCAGGGAATATTCACTCTGTCTTCAAAAAAATAAATAAATAAATACAAATGAAGGCCTTTTATTCGAAGTAAGTACTTGGGTTCTTGCCAAGGATACACATGGCTCTGGGTACAGCCAACAAGCTCACACAAGAATCCAGGAATTTCCAAAAGCATAAACATTCACCTAAAATTAAACTTAACTAAAACGTATCATTGTGAAAATCAAATTGTATGATTATTACAATTATGTTTTTAGTTGGCTAGATTTTCACTCAGTCTAACTTTTTTAAGTAGTTTAATTAAGTACATCTATGCATTTATCCCCAGATTCACATTCCCATATGTCATCAGAAGAATTGAAGGAGAGGGTTGATGGCATGGAAAAAAGCCATGGACAGGTAAGTAAATTTGTCAATTTAAATTCATGGTCTATTTCTCTTCTTTGATGGGAAGGAAATTATGCCAAACAAAATGACATCACACAATACATACTTAGATATCAAGATCACAATTTAATATTTAAGTCTAAAAATGTAACACAACATGAACATGAAAATAGCTTTAGAAATCATGTAAGCAGAAGCTTAAAAGTAACCTTCATCTAGTAATGTGAGGAGATTTTTTGAGTATTGTTTCAATTTTCTTCTGTGTGAACTCCTCACATAATGAGGATTAAATCTAAGACTCGGAAAGATCCAGTTGAAAGTTGGAGAGTATATAATTGAAATGGCCAGTGAACACATTCATGTTAAAGATCATCATTCCCAAAGGCTCAAAATTTTAGTTTCCCATTACCAGTAATCCATGCTGGTATTAAAGACTCCAATCTCCCTACACACTCCAGTATGTAGGCTGAGGCAGGAAATAGACTTAAAGGAGAAACCAAACAGCCTGTTATAGAATCAGGACCTTTCAGGGTGTATCCGTCAATCCTGTTAGAGTACGAACAAAAACTTTTAGTTCCTTTACTTTTCATGCAAGAAATCAAGAAAATTACTAAACATTTTTATTCCACCTCTGAAGTGGACATTAGTCAAAAGAACTTGGATGCAGTTCCTGGGAACTTGCAAAAATTTTGTGGTATCTTAATGCCCTATAGTTTAGGAGCAGAATTTGCAAGCATTTCAGTTCAACTGTTATGTATGTGTCCTTTTAGTGTACAGATTTGTCTTTGGGATGTGTTTGGGTCAGGCCATCCTGTTCAGAATCAAATTCCCAAATGAGCATATGTAACATACAATATTTACTCACCAGTATCTCATCAAGGAGAAAGATAACCCTCTAGGAACAATCATAGCTTAAAGCAAAACATGCATATAAATAAACTGTATATTTAATGTGGTTTCTATAATACTTAATAATTAATCGAAGTTCATAGGAAATAATAATACTCGTAAGACTAGAAAAAAGTCATTAGTGACAATAAAATTATCATGATAAATTTTAAAAAGAGCAGATAATGAAAGTGGTGATAGTAAGCAGAGATTGAAGAGGAAATGAGGATGAAATTCAATATTAATGAGAATAGAAAAGAATATAAAATAAGAATAAAAATGTAATAAAGGAAACAAAATGAAAACTGAACAAAAAATCTTAGAAAGTCATATATATTGTGAAAAAAATGGCACAAACAACATCATGAAAATCTTCACAATTCCCTTAAACTAATATAACTGAAATGGAGACACTTCTGTCCAGGATTCCTAATTTTGGAAAGCTAAAGCTTTTTATGGTTTGGAGGATGCAAATATTGTCCATCAGTTTCTTTATCTGCTCTAGCTCAAAAAGGCCTTCCCTGACATTGGTGTGATCAAGTGGATCTCCTCTGCTCCTTGCTCCCCAACACCTCTCAGATAATGCTGAGGGAACTTTGAAAGTTACAAAGCAAATTACTCTCAGTATTTGATTTTGTACTCAGAGACATGGGACTATGGATGTAGAAATTGCCTGATAAACCCAGTGATCCATGAAGGCTGGGGACTAATCTGTAATGCAGACCCCAATTATGGAATTCCTTTCTCAGTGGTCTTTTTTTAAAAGAGAGAGAGAGAGAGAGAGAGAGAGAGAGAGAGAGAGAGAGAGAGAGAGAGAATTTTTAAATATTTATTTGTTAGTTTTCAGTGGACACAACATCTTTGTGTGTATGTGGTGCTTAGGATCGAACCGGGACCGCATGCATTCCAGACGAGTGCACACCTCTTGAGCCACATCCCCACCCCAACTCAGTGGTCTTGTACTGTGCATGATTCCAAGTCACTGAGGCCTTTTCCTATAATCTCTTGAAGCATGGGAGACATGGTCTGGTTTCAGAATCTGTGACTTCTTCTGAGAACTCAGTGAAAATACCATTCTACCTGATTCTGCCCCAGGACTCATGGGATCTTCTGTCCCTTGAATTCTCAACTAGCAGTTCTTGCTCACGTTCATTATTCCCAAAGCACCAGTTTGAAAGAGACAGTACCGCTGTGAACCTCTACTCTACAGAATGTCCACAGCAGCAACACACCTCTTCCTGATGAGAGCTGTTAGCACATGCGTGTTACTCACAATTCTGAGCCCATACAAGTAACCAACTAAAATTGTGGGAGGATACCTGGCTACTGAATCATGGAGTTGTAAGGGATGCAGTGTTTCCTGATGAGACACCACTGAGAGCCCATGTACTCAGGGCAATATTGTAATACTTAAGAGAGTGCCTTTGACTGCCTGTGTAATGTTAATAGGGGTGTAAATATTCTAAATTATTCTCAGTAGAGTGGGTTGACCATGCCTAGCATTCATTTTATGTTTATGGTACTGTAGGCTGCCCTTTTGTTTATCAGGTTTATCCTTGGCCCTTGCTGTCACAGAGCTGCAAGCACCATGATGCATGAGAGTGACATGAACTACTATTCTTAACATAGACTCCAGGTGCCAGCTCTCTCAGCATCTCAATGTCTGGGTTTCTCTCCTGCTCCCACCATGAATATGGTTATGGGTACCTCCAAACCACATTTTTTATGCTGAGTTCAGTCTTTGAAATGTTAGGAAAAAACTGGGTAAAATTTTTCGGATATCCCAGGAACAAAGTTGCGATAAAGTAAAAGGAGTGGAGAGGCTCCTAAACACCTGCTCAGATTCTGCCTGGTAGGTTTGGATTACATCAAATATTCCTTGACATTTCGGGGAAAATGAAGTCTTTCCTTTGCTGAAAAAGTTTTATTTTGCCTTAAAATAATAAGTTTCCCAAATGTTTGCTTTAAAATATCATCCTTCAGAAACTTAAGGGATTTTGTTGTTTCAGGTTTTATATTTTAGAAATTTTTAGGGCAGTGCTTTTATATGCTATATGAGGAATCATTTTGACATGATGGTGTATCATGAAAAACTAGTTTGCTGAAATTCAGTGCCAAATTTCTAGGTGTTTATTTATCTATTTTTGTGTTAAGGTGCATCTGAGCTCAATTCATATCTTTCTAATTGTGATAGAAACCACTGTATACCTTGAAGTTCCAGTGTCTCATGTGTATACAGAATCATTGTCAATTGGGTATAAGAACACGGATTGGGAACCCTGGGCACAGGATGTTCATATTATCTTCTAATGACTCTCCATACTGCTTTTCAGATGGGAAGTCCTGATTTTCAGTTCCACAGTGTATGGTTGTACATTTTTACCCACATCCTCTCCAGCATTTATTGTTTAAAGTCTTGAAGAATGCCTCTTTGGATGGCATGAGCTGAAATATCAATGGAGTTTGGGAGGGTACTTCCCTGAATGCTAGATGTATTTTATGTATTGATAATGAACTTGTGTTTGTGGTTCTGAGAACATCTATCTCTTTCTTTTCTCCATTTCCTAATTGGATGGGTGAGAGTCTCCTCAGCTCACCAGTCAGCATATTCCTGTCTCAGAGCAAGCTAGTTTTCCCTACTCCGGCTCTATACTATTTCTTCCACGAATGCATTTCCTCTTTGAGTATCTCATATTTCTGGTTTCATCTGGTCACAGGCTCTCCATTGTGTCACTCCTGTGATTTCCCACAGCCTGTCTTTTTCTTCAAGCAGCAATGCACCAGTTCAAATGACACCCACCTCTGCAAATCGTCAGCATTTCACAAATGGGAGTCACCTTTCTCTTTTGAAATACCTCTTAGTTTCTTCTCCAATGAAAGTGTTGCATACTTTACCCAAGTGTGTGTGCTATTATGTTCATATTACATACAGACACATTTCCTCACTATATTTTACTTTTTTAAAATAAGTTTTGACTTGGTAAATATTTTGCTGAAATGCATCAAATGTTTGTAGTCTCTGATTAATAAATGAAGCAATTATAGCCGTTTATCATTCCTGCACAAGGTGACAGAATTGCAACTCTCATCTTATGAAGTATCATTCTTTCAGAATAAAAAATTGGCCACTCAAATTTAAAATGCTATGGAACACCAATTGCCGTTCTTAGAAGTCTTCCAAAGCATTTTTAGAACTGCTGGGCAGTGCAAAGTTGACTGATTATATACTGATGCTAGTTGTTTGGGGTATATGCTTGTCAGTGTGTATATGCTGAGGGAACACAGTTCCTATGTCCCTCATTCTGGCTTTATCCAATCAGTAGATTATATAAGAGCTCACTTAATCTGAGGTGCCTAAGACAGTGAAACTTATGCAATATAATCTTGTTCATAATGCACGCATCTTATTTCCAATTCTGATGATTTTTAAATGGACATATGGTGATGAGTTTAATGTAATGATGAAATCTTTTTTGCAACTCATTATTGGCATTATTTTCCCCAGAGTGTCTGTGAGAAACCTCCAGAGGTTTGTACTTCTAGCATATCTGATGGGTCCTCTTCACATTCAAAGAGTAGAATAAATGGACATAAAGAAGGTAAAAGTCATGAATAATGCAAAATTCATTGCTGAGCCTATTGCCTTAAAACATGAGCACTGGTATATTTTAATTGTTTAATGAGAGTATGTGTTACCTAATAAAGACAAAGAAATATAATGAGTCATATGGTATTTGGTTTGTGTCACAGGTTAAACTGTGGATATTACTAAAGAAACTGAATTAGGAGTTGCATTTTGATACATGCTTCGATCAAAGTAAAGTAGAAATGAAACAGAAGAAGAGGGTATGAACACTGAGACAGGCATTAATTACATGGAGTCAAGGAAGTGGTAGCAGTTGTACTCAGTGAATAGAAGGACCCTCAGTTACATAAGGGGGTGGGGGAGAGCAGTGTTTTCAAAATATGGGAAGCATTTTTTAGTTTCCAGGTTCAAAGCTGAATGAGGTGTAAAGTAAAAATTTTCCAACCTTCCTGATTTAGTCACAGTTGGAATGGAATTAAATTGAGGAGTGAAGAAGGACTCCCAGATTGTTATGTTTGTTTATCACAAAAGATTATTCATGTAAAAAATCTAATGACACATAATGTGTTGGTATCTGTACAAAGAATGTATATTGTAGAAACACCAATTAGGAAAGTGGAAAGAAATAGAAATGGTTACAGAGTGGTCCCAAAATTCACCTATATCTAAATTTGGAAAGTTATAGCTTTTTATAAACTTTCATTTAATGGGTACCACTAGGGAGAAACCCAGAGCTACATTCAAGTTAAGTTAGAGGTATTTGATTCCAACAATGTTTACCTTGAAACTCTCAAACTGTAGTGAATCATCAGTTGAGGTCATGTTCAGATGTCATTATGACTTAGAACATCTTTGCTTGTACATTTCCTTTAAATTTGAAGGTGATTCCAATGATACTGGTATGCCAACAGCATTTTCATAGCCAGGAATAGAATGTCCCTTTGGGAAATTAAAAAAAAAAAAAACACTAGTAGATCCTACACACTGGGAAAGAAGAAGATCAAGTGCCATCATAAATATTGCTATTATTCTGATCATATTTCTTATATAGTGGGGATAACACCAAAGACAAAAATTTAGAAATCGTCTTTCTTTTTTCTCTTTTTAATATTTTATTTTAAATTATTGCATATGACAGGATGCATTACAATTCATAGTATACATATAGAGCACAATTTTTTATATCTCTGTTTGTACACAAAGTAGAGTCACTCCGTTCGTATACATGTATGAAGATACATGTATTTAGGTCATAAGTACATTCTTGTGAATATTTCCACATATTAATCTTAGTTTTCTAACCCTAACCCTCGCTCACTTAAAATATTTGATATTACCCTTTCCAAAATTCTGTATCTATAATTACTGTAATGAAAATTTATGTACACAAAATAATTTTTTTAGAATTATTTTGCCATTTTTTTTATTTTGAATGTTAGGTTTGCTTACATATCAAAATATATCTCATATAGGAATTATTAATTTGTCCCCTTATACACAAAATATATATTCATAGGACTTACATTTTACTGTTCCCTGTGTCAGATCCTGTATATTTATATTAGTTTCCATGTATATTTTCAAAGTATAGTCCTTTTTGTTAATAAATTTTTTTATTTATATATGACACCAAAATTCATTATCATTTATATTACACATGTAGAACACAATTTTTCAAAACTCTGTTTGCTTACAAACTATGTTCACAACGATTCATGTCTTCATACATGTACTTTAAATAATGATGTCAATCACATCTCACCATCATTTCTAACCCCATGACCCCCCTCCCTTCCACCCTACCCCTCTGCCCTAGTTCATCTATTCCTCCCATGCTCCCCCTCTGTACCCCACTATGAATCAGCCTCCTTATATCAGAAAGAACATTCAGCATTTGGTTTTTTGGGATTGGCTAACTTAACTTATCATTGTCTTCTCTAACTTCATCCATTTATCTGCAAATTAGAAATCATATTTCTAAGATAAATTTGCTACATTGGCAGACAGGAAGTAGTTGGAATAACCTGTACAAAGAATGTAAAATGGAAATAATGAAGTCCTCTACTCTAGAGGGTTTTGTTTTTGAAAAAGCTAGAAGGAAGGCAAAATGAGAGAGAACATAAAGAAGTTAGCCAGGTAATTGTGGAGGTGAAAAAGAGAATGCAATTCAGCATTTTTCAGTATACCTGCTTTCAAGCCAAAGGTGAGATGATTCCTGGTCCAGAGATGATTTAAACATGTAGGGACTGGAAAAATCTGGGCAACTGCTGAAAGAAATCTATCCGGTACACCTACCAGGCCACACACCATGTGTGTGACATTTATAAGAGTAATTTAGATCAGTGACTTAGTGTTTTTGTACCTTTTGTTTATTGGAAGATAGTTATTTTTTATTATTCTGGATGATGATGATGATGATGATGATGATGATGATGATGATGATGATTATATTGGAGCTTTGGAATGAAACCATGTCCCTGGTGCTGCAAGAATGCACTTCATTTCTGTGCTTAATTCTGATCTCTAGATGCCTCATTTTCTGATGAGCCAGCACTTTCAGAAAATATGTGATATCATGTCTGGTGTTTAATGTCAGACTCATTTTTTTTTAACCAGAATTCTGTATGGAATTTATTTCTCATATACCAAGACTGTTTCTAACATGTTTATACGAAAGACTTGGAAACACAATACTTCATTCCTATCTGTCAATTCTGCCTGCTTTTGGATCACAGTTTGCTGTGGATAGCCATATTTGAATTCTTTATGCTTTCTCATATTTTTTCAGATGCAGGACCTGTAGCTCTGTACAACGGTGAAAAGGAAATCATGATATTGACTAAAACAAAGGAAGCAGGATTAGAAGATGTGTCATGCTCCCAGATGGGTATGAAAAAACACACATATATGTATTACCTGTTATTCTAAATGCATATATCTAGTCCAATTAATTCAGAAAAAAAACAGTTTGATGAGAAATAAAGTGTACATTTCCGCAGATCTTGGATGAAAACTTTTTAATAATTAGACAAATGAGGTAGAGGATACTCAGTTATAATAAAATGGATTAAAGAATTCATAGGTCACTTGACATATGTGCTGCCATCTGACTACTTCAGCTTTGACATTGAACTTCTCAGGTTTCTCTTTGCTTCTCTGAATACAGATCACTGTGGTCTCCAGATTCTGCATCTTCACATTTGTATATGTACCTTGCCTAATTATTTATGATGATTGCAAAGGTGTTCTTATTATTTGAAACTTAACTACAAGTTTTAATTACTAAAGATATTTTCTCCATATTGATTTACTACATTTCAGTCTTGTGACTGTACTCAACAAAATCCACAAACACAAAACCTCCAAGCGAATGTAGTCTGTATCAATGCAAATGAAAATTGTTATCACTCAGACTGAGCTCTCTACTTATTTCATAGAATGATGAATGTGTTTTTCTTAATATTCAGGTTTTATTGATTATATATTTCAATTGCTTTTCAGGCTCTAAGGACGTACATGCTTCCTACAAGGTAATTCATCTTCTATATTTATGTGATATTATTAACAGTATGGTGGATGTACTGTAAAATACTTATATAATATCTTGTCTCCATGCACATCAAGCTGACCATCAAAAGCAAAGATAAAGTTCCCAAAAAACCAAAATGGAAGAATGGAACAAAAACACTGGAGTCAGGTAACTGTTGCAGTACAGATTCTATAAAACTGCCTATGTTTAAACCTTGGAAATGATAGCAATCTTCTCACTCCTAATATATCCATTTTCTGCCATGGGAGGAGTTACCCCATCAGGTCTGTGTTGGTGCTGCATCCACATTTCAAAATATTTCTGTAAATGCCTGAGGAAATGATGTTTTAAAATAACCTATATCATTGATGTTTCTACAATTAAACTTCATGACACAGGTTAGTTGGATTGTGGGGCTGATTTTTTTCCCACCCAAATTTTAAAAATAGGTCCAGGGGAGTAGGACTAAAATCCAGAATCCTGATATTATGAGGAATTCTAGTTTTCTTGAAGCCAAGATATCAAGACCAGTCTGTGAAATACAGGAAAATCTCATTTATAAGACAATGTGCACTCTACCATGACATCTAGTGTGACATCACATGTCTTATATGCATCAAAGTTGTTTTTATGCCACTTATGCCCTGACTTTGACAACTCTTGTAGTCAGTGTATAGCAAGAAATAATAAGATGTATGATCATATATACTTTAGTTTACCCCTTGCTTCTAAAGTGAACATTTGCTGGTGAATACTCTTTTCTGAAATTTTAACTCAGAGTAGTCAATCCATACCTGCATATCCCAATGGAATTTTTGCTCATTGTTCTTTGACTTGTTGTTTGCTTGTTTCATCTGTATGGTAAAAACAGAACTTTTGGAGACATTCCTTCCATTCAGGCCTGCATCAACCTCATAGTGTACTTTGCATTCTCATTATTCATCTCCAATCATGAACATGTCCCTCAAGTTCACATGCCCACAGAATGGAGATGGTTCCAGATTTATATGTGCCCATGGCATAGATGACATTCTTTAGTTTGTGTATGTCCAAGCACCTTAACATTTTGAGACATCTTTCACAATGCTAGTCTTCCTAAATCTATCTTTAGCCTGTTTTTCTAGTGCATGAACTTCTGGCAGTTTTCACCAATCCCTATATCATCAGACATATACCATTACCCTTAACCCTTGTCTCTATGTCATACTATAGCTTTCCACATTTTTACCATTCTCTTCCTCTGGCTGATGGCCTCACTCCTCAAGTCTCCATTCATCCTTACCTCTAGAAAAGACACCATCCACGCCAAGTGTTTTTGCCTCAGACACTTATGTGACACTTTATTATGGGTGTTCAAACCAGTGGGTTGAAAAGTAGACCCTGAAGTCCAGAACCTAGAGAATTAGACAGAGAAGGAATAATTTACAGGCCAACTGGTTGTTAACCAGTACAATAGCGGGTCATGGTCTGAGGTAGCTAACACCAGAAAAGCAAAAACAGTTTATTTCAGGATTAACAGGCACCATGAGGAATGCTTCCAAAAACATAGTCATTCCTAACAGAAGAAATGCAGGAAATAGAAAGGAAAGGAATATGGGGTTCACTGGCAAATGTATGACAGTGACCTCTTTTTTTCTCTTCTCCTTTCTTTTTTTTTTTTTTTTTCAGAAACCAAACATTGTGTGCAGTGATTCATTAAAAATTACTATTAGGAAAAAGACATAGTAAACAGTGTGAAGTTTCTTCTGTCCATTGTTATTTCAACATTTTCTTTCTGTAAAATATCATTTTTTAATGGCTGAATCATTAAGATATCATGTTTATTGAACATGGTGACCACTAGTGTCTCTGAAGTTGGATTAGTAAAACTATTCCCTAAATCTCTCAATACACCCTGGGTATTTCAACTTAGTGCATTTCAACTTAGTGGGAGGCTGAGGCAGGCAGGTTTCCAATGAGCCAGGGTATATTTAGACACTCTGTCTCCACAAACATTTAAGGCCTCAGATTTGAACGTAGTGCTACAGTTGTTGCCAAGGATGCACATGGCTCTGTGTATACCAACCAGGCCCACATAACAATCAAAAAATTTCAAACAACATAAACGTTCACCTAAAATTAAATTTAACTTAAAAATATCATTGTGAAAATAAAATTTTATGATTATTACTTTTGTAGTTGGCTATATTTTCACTCAGTCTAACTCTTTTAAGTAATTTAAGTACATCTATGCATTCATTCCCAGAGTCACATTGGGACAAGTCATCATCTGAAGAGAAGGAGTGGCTTGATGTCACAGAAAATAGTCATCAACAGGTATGTAAATGTGTCAATTTAAATTCCTGGTGTTTGTCCCTTCTTTGCTTTGGGAAAGGACATTGTGCTGAACAAAATGAGCTCAAACAATAGTTACTTGGAAATCAAATATCCTAATTCAATATTTAAATCTAAAGTATGTAACAGGAAACAAACATGAAAATAGCTTTAGAAATCATGGAAGCGGAAGCTTTGAAGTAACCTTCATTTCAGAAATAGAGAAAATTTTTTGAATATTGTATCAGTTGTCTTCTATGTGACCTCCTCACATCATAAAGAATAAATTTGAAACTCTGAAAGACCCAGTCAAAAGTCAGAAAATACTTAATTGTAATGGCCAGTGAAAACATTTCTGTTAAAACATCATCATTTCCAAAGGCTCAAAATTGTAGTTTCCCATTACCACTAATCCATGCCAGTATTAAAGATTCCATTCTCCCTTGACTCCACTCTGTAGGTTGAGGCAGGAAATAAGCTTATATGAGAAACTGAACAGGCTGTTAAAGGAATCAAAATCCTTTCGGGATATATCCTTTCTGTTAGTGTACAAAGAGAAACTTTTTAGTTCATTTACTTTTCATGCAATAAATCAAGAAAATCACTAAACATTTTTATCATACCTCTGAAGTGGGCATTAGTAAAAAGGAAGTGCTACAGTTCTTGCCAAGGATACACATCTTGGATGCAGTTATTGGGAACTTTTAGAATGCTGGTGGTATCTTAATGTCCCCCCATTTTCCCTCTGTTGTCTACAGTAGTAGGAGGCGATTTTGCATTCATTTTAGTTCCAATGTTATGTGTGTGTCCTTTCCGTGTGCAGGTTTTTCTTTGGGATGTGTTTGGTCAGGCCATCATTCTCAGCATCAAGTTCCAGATGAGCAACTCATCAAGGAGAAAGAGGAATCTCTGAGAACAATCATAGCTTAAAGCAAAACATACATACCATAAAAATGAGATATATATATCTGGTTTCTATAATACCAAGAAATGAACTAAAGTTCATAGGATATAACAATGTGCACCTGGCTGAAAAAAAAAAAGCCTTAGTGACAATAAACGTATCATGATCGATTTTAAAAGGAATAGACAATGAAAGTGGTTATAGTAAGCAGAAACAGACTAAAGAGAAGATGGCAATGAAATTCAATAAGAATGAGAATAGGAAAGAATTTAAAATAAGAATAAAAATGTAATCAAAGAAATAAAACAAGAAACGAATGAAAATACCTTGGAAAATCGCATCTATTATGAAAAAAGAAATAATTTGGCAAACCCAAAGAAATAACAAACCAAAATAAAGTCACAAATAAAACCATGGAAAACTTCACAATTCTCTGAAACTAATGTAACTAAAATGGTGATACTTCTGTCCAGAATTTCTAATTTTGGAAAGCTAAAGTTTTTTTGTGGTTTAGAGGATGTAAATATTACCCATCAGTTTCCTTACCTGCTCTAGCTCCAAAAGGCTTCTGCTCCTTGCTCCCCCATACCTCCCAGAGAATGCTGAGCAAACTTTAAAAGTTGCAGAGGAAATGCACTCTCAGTATTAGTTTGTGTACTCAGAGACATAAATCTATATAATGTAGAAATTGCCTGATAAACCCTGTGGTCCAAGGAGACTAATCTGTAGTGCAGACCCCAATAATGGAATTCTGTACTCAGTGGTCTTGTAGTGGTCATTATTCCAAGTCACTGAGGCCTTTTCCTACAATCTCTTGGAGCATGAGAGACATGGCTTGGTTTCAAAATCTGTGACTTCTTCAGATAACTTCCTGAAAATATCATTCCATCTGATCCTGCCCCAGCACTTCTGGAATCATCTGCCCCTTAAATTTTCAAACAGCACTTCTCCCTCACTATGATTATTTCCAAAGCACCCATTTGAATGAGGAAATGCTCCTGTGGACCTTTACTCTATAGTTTGTTCAACAGGACCAACACTCATCTTCCTGATGAGAGCTTTGAAAACATTGAAATCAATCATTATCTTGAGGCTATAAGATTGAGGAACCCTCCAACATTTTGTTAGGAGGTCTGGCTACATGTCTTGGAAGTGTATAACATGCATGGTTTGTGACCTTTCACTGAGTATTGCTAATATTGTACCCTTCTTAAAAAGGATTTTGTCCCAGTTGTATATTGTGATTTTCAGGATGCTGCCCCTCAACGCTAGTATGGTATAATGGGAGCAATATCTCCAAATGACTCTCAGCACAGTTTGTTGACCTGGTATATCTGCTCATGTGTGTTGTTCTGCATGTAGCCAGTTTTCTACCAGACTTATCTCTGGTGTTGTCACAGAAATGAAAACACCATGAATGTGTTTCAATGAATGTGCCATATGCTTCTATTATTTAGGAATAACCTAAGACCATGCTCTAGCTGCACATCACATCTACGTCTGACTCTCTCTACAATACCCACCATGATTCTTATTGCAAGTGCTTTATGCTTTATGCTTTATGCAACTGTTCTATGGCACAGTTCAGTCTTACAAAAGTTAAGAGTACAAATTAGTGGGGTTTTTTGATATCCTAGGAAGAAAGCCTACATAAATTAATATTAGTGAAGGTACTCCTGCACAGACACTCTGATTCTCTCTGGCATTTTTTTTAGTACACTGAATTTTCCTTTTGGAAAAATCCAAGTCTTGACTTTGCATAAAAGTAAATTGAATTGAATTGAGAGGAATTAATATAAGTTTGAGGTTTTTACTACAAAATATCATACTTTTATAAATCTAGGAAGATTTTGATGTTACAACTTTCATATTATAGAAATTTTAGGGAACTGTTTTCATCCATGATATGCAGATTTTTTGACAAAATGGTGTATCATGAAATCTAACTTGTTCAAGTTAAGTGCCAAGTTTTACCCCAAATTTTTATCTTTTCTTCTGTTGGAGAGTGTCTGGGTTAGTTCCATAACTTTCTGGTTGTGACTGTACCACTATTAACATTGAAGTTCATCTGTCACATGTGCATAAATATTTAAGTACATTGGGGAAAAAAGCATGGACTGGGAAATCTGGACCATATGGTATCATTTTTCTAGTATTCTGAGCAATATTCATACTGCTTTGCAGAATAGAAATGCTAAAATTTAGTCTCATGGTATATTATTTACTTTTCCATCACATGTTCACCAGCACTTATTATTTGAATACTTAAATGTTATTTGACAGGGTCAGCTAAAATGTCAACGAAATTTTGAATAGTATTTCCCTGAAAGCTGGAAATGTTAAGAAAAAAAAACTTTTTCATATGGTTGTAAGCAATTTGTATTTCTTATTTTTGGGAATACTCTATCTACTCATTTCTCCATTTCCTAATTGGATTGGTAAAGTTTTCCTCAGTTACCAAAGAGAAAATTCCACTTATCCACCCAGCTAGTTTTCCCCTGGCATTTCTACAGCTTTTTTTCTAATATAAATGCATTTATTCTTTTTCAAGACACTGTTTCTGATTTCATCTGGTCACAGGCTCTCCATAGTGGCTTTCCTGTGTTTTCCCATAGCCTATATTTTTCATCATGCAGCCACACACCAAATCATCTGACTCCTATCTCCAATAATTTGCAGTAATTAAGCAGCATATGGTCCTGTGCTTCTACCATTGTCCCTTGGAATTCTTTTTAGTTCTGTCTTCAATGAAAAGTGTTGCATACTGTATCCAAATTGAGCCTTCTTTTTTTAATTGCATGATCTTAATTATATGTGGAATATTAAAAAAATCCAATATAAAAAAATAGAGTGTAGAATGAAGGTTGCTATAGGTTAGGAATAGGGGAAAATGAGATGTTGATCAAGGAGTACAAAGTTTTGTTTTTCAGAATGATAAATCCCTGGCTTCTTAATGTATGATAAGGATATCTTACAAAATGTACTTGATTATTGTGTATTTAAAATTTGCTAATAGGTCTATTGTCATTGTTCTTAAAACAAATAAAAGGAAGAAAGTGATAACTGTTCAAGATTATGTTATATTAATTAGCTTATTTGTAATGATTATATCAAAAAGTATGTGTACATTGAATCATTAAGTTGTATACCTTTAATTTAAATAATAAACCTCAATTTAAACAAAAGTAAGTTACCACCAAAATAAAAATGTTTCTATCTAAAACAATGAAATAGAAATAAAAATTCCTAAATTTTGATGAAATAATAAATATTATCAAATATACATTATGTTAGATGAGAAAAAATAACTCACATTCCTGCTTCTATTCAACATAGTGATCTTTTTTTTTTTTTAGTTTTTATAGGCTAAAATGTATTTATTTATTTATTTTATTTATTTGCTTTTGGTACCAATCTCTGAATTTTGAATTTCCTATTTCTCAACAGATTTATTTTTACCAACTTTCAAACACCAACATAGAATATTGTACCCACCAGCTTACATATTGGGAGGATTTGGGTTTTGCTGTCAAGTAATATCCTTGGTGCTTTGGCTTCTAATTAGATATCATGAGTATAGGGAGAGCGGGGATAAGTGGACATTTCTAGGGAGGAAAAAAGGTAGGAGTTTGAGTTAGCAGAGCTTTTTATTCTTGTTTTTTAGAGTTTTGGTCTAAATCACCATTGCCAGAATCTGGTTGGTTCTTTTCATAATGTCCATATTCCAATGTGCTATTGAAGACTTTCTTTCTTGTCATGAAGTCATTTTAAATTTCTGTTATTTGAGTACAACACAAATAATGTACAATGCTGGGCATTGTGTCATATGAATCCTAGCTACTCCGGAGACTGAGGCATGAAGATCTCAAGTTTGAGGGCAGCCTATGAAACTCAAAATAAAAAGTAAAAAGGACTAGGGATGTAACACAGTGGTAGAGAGTCACTGGGTTCAATACTCAGAAACACACACACAGTAAAAATCTCCACCTTAAATGTTCTGTTAAAATACATGTAAAGTAAAAGCTGGGTTTTCTATTTAAACCAGGGGAAAAAGATATTGAAAACAGCCTTGTCCATGAGTGTGAAGACAATCAAGTTTGATCGATAGGCCCTTGGTTTGATTTGTTTATGTGCTATACTCCTTGTCATTTCCAGGACCCCACTGGTGACTCTAGGCTTCCCAAGGTGGTAGCAGAGCAGGAAGTGGAACAGCTGAAGACCCAGGTGGCACGTCTTCAGGCTGAAAAGGCAGACCTGCTGGGCATCATGTCTGAATTACTGCTCAAGCTGACTGCCAGGGGCTCCTCAGAAGACTCCTTTGTTGAAATCAAAATGGCTGTAAGAGTTTTGTTTTTTGTCTTGTTTTAAGCAAACTATAAAGCCTCATCTAGACAGAGGAAACAATTACCACAATTTTTTGCCAACAATGGAAGTGACATAATGAGGAAATTTCAGTGTAGCAATGATAAATTGCCTCCCATTTTTTTTTTAAGTACAATGCTTACAAGGGTTTCCTAGCTAAAATGAAAAAATATAAATTACCTTGTGTGACAAAAGATATAAACATTTTCCCCAACTTGTCCTGGCAAATTGGATGTTTTTTTTGTTTGTTTGTTTTTTTTAAAGTGTATCTATTGTAGGTTGTTTTTTTTTTTTTTAGATTTTATTTTTATTTTTGTATGACAGCAGAATGCATAACAATTCTTATTACACATATAGAGCACAATTGTCTTGAGCCACTTCCCCAGCCCCATGACAATTCTTATTACACATATAGAGCACAGTTGTTCATATCTCTGTTTGTATACACAGTGTGTTCACATCAATTCGAGTCTTCCTACATGTACTTTGTTTTTTTTTTAAATTAATTTTTATTGTAGGTTGTTCAAAACATTACATAGTTCTTGATATATCATATTTCACACTTTGATTCAAGTGGGATATGAGCTTCCATTTTTACCCCATATACAGATTGCAGAATCACATCAGTTGCAGAACCATTGATTTACATATTGCCATTCTGGTGTCTGTTGTATTCTGCTGCCTTTCCTATCCTCTACTATCCCCCCTCACCCCTCCCCTCCCCTCTTCTCTCTCTACCCCCTCTACTGTAATTCATTTCTCCCCCTTATATTTTTTCTTCTTTCCCCTCACTTCCTCTTGTATGTAATTTTGTATACCCCTGAGGGTCTCCTTCCATTTACATGCAATTTCCCTTCTCTCTCCCTTTCCCTCCCACCTCTCATCCCTGTTTAATGTTAGTCTTCTTCTCATGCTCTTCGTCCCTACTCTGTTCTTAGTTACTCTCCTTATATCAAAGAAGACATTTGGCATTTGTTTTTAAGGGATTGGCTAGCTTCACTTAGCATAATCTACTCTAATGCCATCCATTTCCCTCCAAATTCTATGATTTTGTCATTTCTTAATGCAGAGTAATACTCCATTGTGTATAAATGCCACATTTTTTTAATCCATTCGTCTATTGAAGGGCATCTAGGTTGTTTCCACAGTTTTGCTATTGTGAATTGTGCTGCTATGAACATGGATGTAGCAGTGTCCCTATAGTGTGCTCTTTTTAGGTCTTTAGGGAATAGACCGAGTAGGGGAATAGCTGGATCAAATGGTGGTTCCATTCCGAGCTTTCCAAGAAATCTCCATACTGCTTTCCAAATTGGCCGCATCAATTTGCAGTCCCACCAGCAATGTACAAGAGTACCCTTTTCCCCACATCCTCGCCAGCACTTGTTGCTGTTTGATTTCCTAATGGCTGCCACTCTTACTGGAGTGAGATGGTATCTTAGGGTGGTTTTGATTTGCATTTCTCTGACTGCTAGAGATGGTGAGCATTTTTTCATATACTTGTTGATTGATTGTATGTCCTCCTCTGAGAAATTTCTGTTCAGGTCCTTGGCCCATTTGTTGATTGGGTTATTCGTTATCTCATTGTTTAATTCTTTTAGTTCTTTGTATATTCTGGATATTAGGGCTTTGTCTGAAGTGTGAGGAGTAAAGATTTGTTCCCAGGACATAGGCTCCCTATTTACCTCTCTTATTGTTTCTTTTGCTGAGAAAAAAATTTTAGTTTGAGTAAGTCTCATTTGTTGATTCTAGTTGTTAACACCTGTGTTATGGGTGTCCTATTGAAGAATTCGGAGCCCAACCCCACAGTATGTAGATCATAACCAACTTTTTTTTCTATCAGACGCCATGTCTCTGATTTGATATCAAGTTCCTTCATCCACTTTGAGTTAACTTTTGTGCATGGCGAGAGAAAGGGATTCAGTTTCATTTTGTTGCATATGGATTTCCAGTTTTCCCAACACCATTTGTTGAAGATGCTATCCTTCCTCCATTGCATGCTTTTAGCCCCTTTATCAAATATAAGATAGTTGTAATTTTGTGGATTGGTTTCTGTGTCCTCTATTCTGTACCATTGGTCCACCCGCCAATTTTGGTACCAGTACTATGCTGTTTTTGTTACTATTGCTCTGTAGTATAGTTTGAAGTCTGGTATAGCTATACCGCCTGATTCACACTTCCTGCTTAGCATTGTTTTTGCTATTCTGGGTCTTTTATTTTTCCATATGAATTTCATGATTGCTTTCTCTATTTCTACAAGAAATGCCATTGGGATTTTGATTGGCATTGCATTAAACCTATAGAGAACTTTTGGTAATATCGCCATTTTGATGATGTTAGTTCTACCTATCCATGAACAGGGTATATTTTTCCATTTTCTAAGATCTTCTTCTATTTCTCTCTTTAGGGTTCTGTAGTTTTCATTGTATAAGTCTTTCACCTCTTTTGTTAGGTTGATTCCCAAGTATTTTATTTTTTTTGAGGATATTGTGAATGGGGTGGTTGTCCTCATTTCCATTTCAGAGGATTTGTCACTGATATACAGGAATGCCTTTGATTTATGCGTGTTGATTTTATATCCTGCCACTTTGCTGAATTCATTTATTAGCTCTAATAGTTTCTTTGTAGACCCTTTTGGGTCTGCTAGGTATAGAATCATGTCATCTGCAAATAGTGATAATTTGAGTTCTTCTTTTCCTATTTTTATGCCTTTAATTTCTTTCGTCTGTCTAATTGCTCTGGCCAGTGATTCGAGAACTATGTTGAACAGAAGTGGTGAGAGAGGGCATCCCTGTCTTGTTCCAGATTTTAGAGGGAATGCCTTCAGTTTTTCTCCATTCAGAATGATGCTAGCCTGAGGCTTAGCATAGATTGCTTTTACAATATTGAGGTATGGTCCTGTTATCCCTAGTTTTTCTAGAGTTTTGAACATAAATGGATGCTGTACTTTGTCGAATGCTTTTTCCGCATCTATCGAGATGATCATATGGTTCTTATTTTTAAGCCTATTGATGTGGTGAATAACATTTATTGATTTCCGTATATTGAACCAACCTTTCATCCCAGGGATAAATCCTACCTGATCATGGTGCACAATTTTTTGATATGTTTTTGTATCCGGTTCACCAGAAGTTTATTGAGGATTTTTGCATCTAGGTTCATTAGAGATATTGGTCTGTAGTTTTCTTTCTTTGAAGTGTCTTTGTCTGGTTTAGGAATCAGGGTGATGTTGGCCTCATAGAATGAATTTGGAAGTTCTCCCTCTTTTTCTATTTCCTGAAATAGCTTGAAAAGTATTGGTATTAGTTCCTCTTTAAAGGTTTTGTAAAACTCTGCTGTATACCCATCCGGTCCTGGGCTTTTCTTAGTTGGTAGTCTTTTGATGGTATCTTCTATTTCCTCAATTGATATTGGTCTGTTTAGGTTGTCAATATCCTCCTGACTCAATCTGGGCAAATCATATGACTTAAGAAATTTATCAATGCCTTCACTATCTTCTATTTTATTGGAGTATAAGGATTCAAAATAATTTCTGATAATCTTCTGTATTTCTGAAGTGTCTGTTGTGATATTGCCTTTTTCATCCCGTATGCTGGTAATTTGAGTTCTCTCTCTTCTTCTCTTCGTTAGCGTGGCTAAGGGTCTGTCGATTTTATTTATTTTTTCATAGAACCAACTTTTAGTTTTGTCAATTTTTTCAATTGTTTCTTTCGTTTCGATTTCGTTAATTTCAGCTCTGATTTTAATTATTTCTTGTCTTCTACTTCTTTTGCTGTTGTTTTGCTCTTCTTTTTCTAGGATTTTGAGTTGAAGTATTAGATCATTTATTTGTTGGATTTTTCTTTTTTTAAGGAATGAACTCCAAGCAATAAATTTTCCTCTTAGAACTGCTTTCAATGTGTCCCATAGATTCTGATATGTTGTGTCTGTGTTTTCATTTATCTCTAAGAATTTTTTAATTTCCTCCTTGATGTCTTCTATAACCCATTGATCATTCAGTAACCTATTGTTCATTCTCCAAGTGATGCATGATTTATCCTTACTTCTTTTATCGTTAATTTTCAATTTCATTCCATTATGATCAGATAAGATGCATGGTATTATCTCTACTCCTTTATATTGTCTAAGAGTTGCCCTGTGACATAATATATGATCTATTTTTGAGAAGGATCTATGTGCTGCTGAGAAAAAAGTGTAACTGCTTGATGTTGGGTGGTATATTCTATATATGTCAATTAAGTCTAGGTAATTAATTGTGTTATTGAGCTCTATAGTTTCCTTATTCAACTTTTGTTTGGAAGATCTGTCCAGTGGTGAGAGAGGTGTGTTGAAGTCTCCCATGATTATTGTATGGTGGTCTATTAGACTCTTGAACTTGAGAAAAGTTTGTTTGATGAACATAGCTGCACCATTGTTTGGGGCATATATATTTATGATTGTTATGTCTTGTTGGTGTATGGTTCCCTTGAGAAGTATGTAGTGTCCCTCTTCATCCCTTTTGATTAACTTTGGCTTGAAATCAATTTTATTTGATATGAGTATGGACACTCCTGCTTGTTTCCGAAGTCCATATGAGTGATATGATTTTTCCCAACCTTTCACCTTCAGTCTATGTATGTCTTTTCCTATCAAATGCGTCTCCTGAAGGCAGCATATTGTTGGGTCTTGTTTTGTGATCCATTCTACTAGCCTGTGTCTCTTAATTGGTGAGTTTAAGCCATTAACATTTAGGGTTATTTTTGATATATGGGTTGTTCTTCCAGCCATATTTGTTTATTTATGTTACTAAAAATGGTTTGTTTTCCTCTTTGATTATCCCCCCCCTTTACTGTACTACCTCCCACTGTTGGTTTTCATTGATATTTTCCATTTCCTCTTCCTGTAATATTTTGCCGAGGATGTTTTGAAGAGATGGTTTTCTAGCTGCAAATTCTTTTAACTTTTTTTTTTTTATCATGGAAGGTTTTAATTTCATCTTCCATCCTGAAGCTTAATTTCGTGGGATACACAATTCTTGGTTGGAACCCATTTTCTTTCAGTGTTTGAAATATGTTATTCCAGGATCTTCTAGCTTTCAGAGTCTGTGTTGAAAGATCAGCTGTTATCCTGATTGGTTTACCCCTAAATGTAATCTGCTTCCTTTCTCTTGTAGCTTTTAAAATTCTCTCCTTATTCTGTATGTTGGGCATCTTCATTATTATGTGTCTAGGTGTGGATCTCTTATGATTTTGCACATTCGGCGTCCTGTAGGCTTCTAGGATTTGGGATTCTGTCTCATTCTTCAAGTCTGGGAAGTTTTCTCATATTATTTCGTTGAATAGATTGCTCATTCCTTTGGTTTGGACCTCAATACCTTCCTGTATCCCAATGCCTCTTAAGTTTGGTCTCTTTATGTTATCCCATATTTCTTGAATGTTCTGCTCATGGTTTCTTAACAGCTTTGCTGAGCTGTCTATGTTCTTCTCCAGTTGAAATACTTTGTCTTCATTGTCTGATGTCCTATCTTCTAAGTGTTCTACTCTGCTGGTAGTATTCTCAATTGAGTTTTTAAGTTGGTTTATTGTTTCTTGCATTTCCAGGATTTCCGTTTGTTTGTTTTTTATAACCTCTATCTCCCTGTATAATTGATCTTTTGCTTCTTGGATTTGTTTATGTAATTCATTGTCGAAGTGGTCGAAGTGGTCTTTCATTGTCTGATTTTGCTGTCTAATGTCTTCCTTGAGACTCCAGATGATCTGAAGCATGTATATCCTGAATTCTTTATCTGACATTCCATCTGCTGCAGATATTACCTCTTCTAAAGTTGAGAGTTGACCTGCATTGCTTGTGGTCCTTTCTTTCCTTGTCTTTTCATACTGATCGCGTTTCTTTCTGCTTGGTGAAACTGTTGTGTTATTGAGTTTTCCCCCTATATATTTATATTGCTCTTGTATAGCTGCAAAGTCTCCCTCGCAGGCTTTGGCGGTGGTTCTGCCCCTCCTCCAATTGAGACAATGTGCCTACCACGCCGGGAGGCCGCTGTGCCTGTACTTTCGATGGTCCTGTTCTTTCGGTGGTCACAGGTCCGCCTACCTTGCAGGCGTGAGCATCGGCTTTGCCCCTCCGCTGGCCGCTAGGCCTGTTCTGTCTGTCGGTTGCAGGTCTGTTTACCTAAAAGGCGCTGGTGGCGGCTCTGCCCCTCCCCCAACCGGGGCGATGTATCTGGCGGGCCACTGGGCCTGTTTTGTCAGTGGTCACGGTTCCGCCTACCTTGCACGTGCGTGGAGCAGCTGTGTCCCTCCGAGAGTTGCTGGGCCTGACCTGCCGGTGGGTGGCAAGTGCGCCTACCTTGCAGGCGCGGGGGTGGCTCTGCCGCTCCGCGGGTCACTGGGCCTGATCTGCTGGTTAGTCGCAGGTCTGCCTAACTTGCAGGTGCTCGGCGGCTCTGCCCCTCCCCCAACCGGGGCGGGGCAATGGGTCTGGCCGGCCGCTGGGCCTGTTCTGTTGGTGGTCACGGTTCAGCCTACCTAGCAGGCACGTGGGGCAGCTGTGCCCCTCCGCAGGTTTTTTGGCCTGACCTGCCGGAGGGTCGCAGGTCTGCCTACCTTGTCGGCTCGGGGGGTGGCTCTGCCGCTCTGTGGATTGCTGTGCCTGTTCTGCTGGTGGGTCGCGGGTCCGCCTACCTTGCAGGCGCCCGGCGGCTCTGCCCCTCCCCCATCCGGATCGATGTGCCTGGCGGTCCACTGGGCCTGTTTTGTCGGTGGTCACGGTTCCGCCTACCTTGCACGCGCGTGGAGCAGCTGTGTCCCTCCGAGAGATTCTGGGCCTGACCTGTCGGTGGGTGGCAAGTGCGCCTACCTTCCAGGCCCGGGGGTGGCTCTGCCGCTCCGCAGGTTGCTGGGCCTGATATGCTGGTGAGACGCAGGTCTGCCTACCTTGCAGGCGACTGGCGGCTCTGCCCCTTCCCCAACCGGGGCGGGGCGATGTGTCTGGCCGGCCTCTGAGCCTGTTCTGTTGGTGGTCAGGGTTCTGCCTACCTAGCAGGCTCGTGGGGCAGCTGTGCCCCTCCGCAGTTTGTTGGGCCTGACCTGCCGGTGGGTGGCAAGTACGCCTACCTTGCAGGCCCGGGGGTGGCTCTGCCGCTCTGCGGTTGCTAGGCCTGATCTGCTGGTGAGTCGCAGGTCTGCCTAACATGCAGGCGCCCGGCGGCTCTGCCCCCCCCCCAACCAGGGCCGGGCGATGTGTCTGGCCGGCCGCTGGGCCTGTTCTGTCGGTGGTCAGGGTTCTGCCTACCTAGCAGGCTCGTGGGGCAGCTGTGCTCCTCCACAGGTTTTTGGGCCTGACCTGCCGGTGGGTCGCAGGTCTGCCTACCTTGTAGGCTCGGGGGGTGGCTCTGCCGCTCTGTGGATTGCTGTGCCTGTTCTGCTGGTGGGTCGTGGGTCCGCCTACCTTGCAGGCGCCCGGCGGCTCTGCCCCTCCCCCAACCGGAGCAATGTGTCTGGCGGTCCGCTGGGCCTGTTTTGTCGGTGGTCACAGTTCCGCCTCCCTTGCACACGCGTGGAGCAGCTGTTTCATTAGTGCCTGGGCACACTCTCCTTGTTTGCCTCCCTCAGGCCCTAAGTTTGTAGAGCTTGGGGCTGAGAACCCCCAGCAAATTTGCTTACCTTCTGATAGCCTCGCCCCTGTATCTGGTGCAAGAGACCTCAGTTGTCAGCACTGGTGGGAGCGGTAGCCGTGAGTCCCACGCCGAGGCGAGTCAGTGCAAGAGACCTCAGTTGTCAGCACTGGTGGGAGCGGTAGCTGGGAGTCCCGCGCCGCGCGGCTCCCGCCGGCTCCTGCGTCAGCGCTGCCGCGGCTCCCGCCGGCTCCCGCGCCACCCTCGGTCTGGCTATTGTGCTCACAGGAGAGCTGGGAGGGGCCCTTAAGTTTTCCCCGCTGATCTATAGCTGAAAGAGCTGTGATCAGTCAAAAAACAGAGATGATGACGTCAGCTCTCCAAGATGGTGGCCGCTGGCTTCCTCTGTGGTCTGACAGATGTGGAGAACCGAATTGGATGGCTTCCTTCCCCGTCTTAAGCCCAGAATTCAGCTCTGAGTACAGTATTTGCACAGCTGGCGGGAGTCTGCAGAATCCGTAGTGCTGTATCTTTGCATTGTTATCTTATCATCGTTTCCCAGTGAGCGCCGCAGACTGGCCATGGGGCGATTTGCTGCATACGCAGCGTGACCCTCTGTGCGGACAAATCTCTCGCGTTTGAGCTCCAGTAGCTGGTCCTTATGCGATGGAAATCCTTCCTCTAGGTTTTGGAGCAACCCAATTTTGCTGGAAATTCCTAAAAAGCTAGCTTTTAGCCATTCTACCTTGTCTTTTTCCTGCTCAGTGACGCAGTACACGGGGGTGCTGCACTCCCTTCGCAGCCATCTTTCTTTTCAAATTGGATGTTTTTGTGACTGACCTAAAAACAACTGAGGATGCAGCACTCTCAACCTTATAAACAGGTGATCTGCAGGGAATCCACATTCATCTCAGTAGAAACTTCTTTACTTTTTTCCTCGAACAGATGGAGGTTTATTGTTCTGATTTTCATGCCCACAGGAAATTTGTGAGCGCAGCAGTAAACGTTTAGCAAATGTCGGGGCTTCTGTGCGGCAATTCTTAGCCTCCACCTCATGGAAATGAGAAAATGCAGTTGCGAAGCCAACATAGTGATCTTAAAATTTATGTTTAAATCCCTTATTCTTAGTATGAAAATATTGTTCTCTACTGAGACAAGCAGTACACTTTAATTGTATTTCAATTTTGGTTCAACTTTATGTTTTACACAAATAGATGATTGTATTTTTCATTTGCATAATTTCACTGAATTTATGGAAAAGCATTGTAGCATATTTCTCACCATAATTTTCTACATTTTTAATTTTTTTCACATAATTAAATACCTTATTTTCCTCATTAGAGGTATCCCTCCTCTTCTTCTTCTCCACTATAGAGCTAGGGTTTCTTTCTGTTTTGATTATGGGAATCACCTTTATGTCTTCATGGTTTCCTATACACGTTACATGTGATGCATGTGTGTGTGTGTGTGTGTGTGTGTGTGTGTGTTTGTGTGTGTGTGTGTGTGTGTGATTATTACTATTTGTGCTGGATCCAATGCCTAAAATCAAGCCTCTTTCCTTTTGTAATGCTTTAAAACATGTTAACAAAGACCCAGATCAGCTCAATTTCCTGAGACACCAGAGAATAAATTCACTTTATACTTAACATTCACTGAATAATTTTTATGGATATCAAATTCTACATAAAAAAATTATTTCATAATGTTGAACAAATATACTATTGAATTCTATCTAGTTTATGATACTGATGATCAGACAGAATTTATATTTTAAATCCTGTTTCATTTTACCTGATTTTAGTTGTCTTATGAAAAAATTTTATATATTTCCCCATGTTTCTGAAATTTTATATTGAAGTACCTTCACATGAATCCATGAATCTGTTTCAGTAATTGAGTTGGGCTATGAGTTTTCTTCCCATCTGGAGAGTGTGTGTGTGTGTGTATATATATATATATATATATATATATATATATATATATATATATATATATATATATGTCCAGTTGAAAGTAGACACATTTTCTGTGCTAAGCACATTTTTAAATATGTAAAACTCAGACTCAGTAAATCTTTTGCTGAGAGCCATTTAATTTTAGGAAGCACTAATAATTTAAATGGAGCAAGTGCAACAGTATGTTATTCTTACACAAAGTGACAAGATTAAACATGAAGTAACATATTTAACTCTAACATTTTTGCCTTCTAATGTTTAAAATGTTGAATGCTGTGTAACATAAAATACTTTTCTCAAGAGATTTAAATAAGTTTCTTATTGTGTTCATAGATTTTTCTGGGGCATGCATAATAAGCTAGTTAAACATTGATGTGAGTTGTTTTGGATATATCAACATCAGTGAGTTTGTTGTCAGGGAATACATTTCCTATTTCATCCATCTTAGTTTACCTAAGAGTAGCCTGATAAAGGGAGGAGTTCAGCTTCATCTGCAGTATATAAGATAGTGTGCCTTAAGAAAATATGGTGCACAAAGTGTAATGGTCTAATTTCCAATTCCATTGATTTCATCACTAGAAATATGGTGATGTCTAAAGAGTGATTATAAAATCTATATGGAACTGAGTATTGCCATTATTTTTATCAGAGTCACTCTGAGAAACATCCAGACGTGTCTGCTTCTTGTATATCTGGTGAGTTTCCTCGAAGAGCAAAGAAAGAAGGTAATAGACATGTAGAATATACAAATCATATGGGATTAAAATGTTTTAAAGTGAATGTGCCTTAAATCCTGAACACTAGAATATTGTAAGTTTTTAAAAGAATGTACCTATCAAATAGAAAAAGAGTGGAATAATTATTAGGTTTTTAGCCACAGGTTAAATTGGGTGTGTTGTTAAAGGAACTGAAATATGAGTTGCATTTGAAACATGCTTCACTCCCAGGAAAGTTGGAAATAAGGAAAAGGAGAGAAGAGGAGGCAATGAAGATTGAGGATGATAATAAAAACAGCGAGTCAAGGAAGGGGAAAAAAATAGTTGAATTCAGTGGAGGGTAGGAAATTCAAGCCATATTTAAGAAGGGTAAAGAACAGGTTTTTGAAAATGTGGGAAGAACTTGTGAGTTTCAAGTTCCAAAGATGTATGAAGGGTAGTTAATGTAAAGCTTTCCCAACTTTCCTGACTTATTCACTGTTGGAAATTAATTGAGAAGTGAAGATCTGATCCCACAAAGCTAAGTTCACTGACCATGAATGATTAGGCATATATACAATTTAATGATATGCAACATGTTGCTACTCCCTAGGACAAAATTTAGGGAACAAATAGCAAATGGAATAATAGAGAGAAGTAGGAATGGTTATGGAGCAATCTCCAAATCCAAAGATATCTAAAATTTACTTTGGAAAGATTATAGTTACTTTTACATTTTATTTGAGGGGGAAAGCATAGGGAAGAAATGAGACGTACATTCAAATTAATATAGAATAATTGGAACTGACAGTGTTCAAACTGGAACTCTTAAACTGTAAGGAAACATCTCTTGGGGACCATGTTCAAAACATTTTGACTGAGTAGGTCTTTGCTTCTACATATCCATTACATTTTAAGGTCATTACAAAGATTCCTGTCACAGAGAGTATTTGGGGCCAATTTTTTTGTGGGGGAATTTGGGGGGGGGGGAATTTAAAAAAAACAGCTATTGGTTCCAACAATTTAGGACAGAAAATGATTAAGTGCAAGCACGAATTTTGCTTACATTCTAAGCATGTCTCTTGGTAATTGAGACTGACTCAAAAGACAAAGATGAAGAAATTATATATCTTAAGGAGGCTGATTCATAGTGGGGTGGGGAGCATGGGAGAAATAGAAAAACTCTAGATAGGGCAGAGGGATAGGAGGGGAAGATAGGGGGCATGGGGTTAGAAATGATAGTGGATTGTGATGGACATAATTATCCAAAGTACGTGTATGAAGACATGACTTGGTGTGAATATACTTTGTATACAATCAGAGTAATGAAAAATTGTGCTCTACATGTATAATATGAAAAGTAATGAATTCTGCTGTCATATATAAATAAAAAACTAATTTAATAAAAGAAATTATATATCTAAGATAAAGTTGCTACATTGGCAGGCAAGGTGTGAAAACTAATCAAAACAAAGAATGTAAAATGGAAAGAATCAAGCCTCCCCTGGCGGTGTCTTTGAAAAGCCAATGGGAAAGGAAAATAATGTAGGAACTGAATAAGTTAGCTAGGAAAAATGAGAAAATGGACAAAATGCTATTCAGCTGTTTTACGTTTATCTGCCTCAAATCAAAGTGAGACTGTTCCTGGTCCAGAGATGATTGGAAGCAGTAGAGACTGGAAGAATCAGAGCAACCTGCAGCTACAAATTTCTTTCCTCTATATCTAGTAGGCACCATAGTGTAGAAGATATCCTTAGCAGTCACTCAGATGAGCAACCTAGCATTTTTGACACAATGATTGTTAAGGACAGCTAATATTCTATGGTTTCATTGATTATGATTTTTATTAATATTATTGTATTTCTTATTATTTTATTGGTGTGTTTCAGTGAAAATATGTTCCTGAATGTGTCAGGAAAGTACAGTACTCCTGAGAAAAATTCTAGATAGCAAATATTGTGTTCAACCAGCCCTTTTGTGAAAATACTTGAAAAGCTGTTTAGACTTGCCACATCAGATTCATTTTTTTAAAGCAGAAGTATTTTTGGAGTTTACCCTGAAACACCAACACTGTTAGTTTTAGTGCATTTTAAAAGTTCTTTGAAACACAAAATTTTATTCATATTGGTTAATTCTTTAAGCTTCAAAAAACATTGTCTTTTGGATTGCCTTATCTGAACTCCTTATTCTTTGTCATACATTTTTTTTCATAGATATGGAACGACTATCTTCACAGAAGACAGAAAAAAACAATTTGATGTTGTTTAAACTGGAGGATACACGAAAAGGAAATGCACCATTTTTCCACATGGGTATGAACAAACACTAGCTGTTATTCTAAATATTATATCTAGGCTAATTAGCTTAGAAAAGTCACTCTGATTGGCAAACAAGTATACCTTCCCCTGGAATATCATAAAAGTTGGAATTGCTAATTATAAGGCAAATAAGGGACAGGAAATGTACTTGTATTAAAATGGAATAAGTGATTCTGATAGGATTCACTCAAGATATGTGATGCCACATTTTTAATTCAGTTTTGACATTGAACTATGCAGGGTCTTTCTTTCCTACTCTGACAACAGATCACTGTTCTTTCCAGCATTCTGCATCTTGACATTGGTATGTATACCAATGTCTTTGTATTATTGGCCATTGCAAAAATGATTTTTTCTTTGGAAAATTAACTGCAAATTTTGCAAAATCTATATTACTGATTTTGATTTAGTACATCTTATTCTTGTGGTTTTACTCAACACATATGTAATTTATTTTAGTCCTTTTCTGTAAAATGAATCCATTATTTGCTAGAGAACAGTCTTTCCAGAAATTTTTGACTAAGAGTTGTAAATCAAGAATATGCTTGCACCTAAAAATTAAGTGATTGCTCATATTTTTATGATGTTTTTATTGTTTATTTTCTTCTCACTGGTGGGCACTGAATGACATGCTTTTATATGCAAAGAAGTTGCTGTCTGACTGAGCCTCTACTACAGACCTCTCTGATTCTCTAGTGGGTTTTGTATATCCATATTTCAGAAAATTTCTGACCAATTTTCTAAATGAGTTCCCTCAACATAGGAAGATATTGCAATTGGAGAAATTACATGGTAAAGGAAAGCAACATTCACAGTTGCTGCATTTTATTACACATTTTATTACACATCTCATTTGAAACCTTGAGTGAGTTACAGTCAGGAGCAGAATCTCACATTCCTGTGGCTCATTCATTTGATTAAACTTCATTCAACAAAAGTCACTGAAAATTTTCTATCCTCTGTTATTTCTGGAAACATTCCTTTCAATCAGGCCTGCATCAACAAACTCATGCAATGCTACATTCTCGTCACTCATCTCCATTCATACACATGCCCCTCATGTTTGCCTGCTCATAGCATTGAGGTTAGTCCTGATATTTTTGTATATACTGCACATATTACCATCAGCCCTCTTTAGAATATGGATGTCCAAGCATCTTAGCTTTCCTAGGAATCTTTCATAGTACAAAATCTGCCTCACTCTCTATGTTGATCCCACTCTATGTCTGCAATGTCCTCTGGCAGGTCTCCTTCCAATCACTATAATGTCAGGCAAACATGTTCCATTTAAATGCTATCTTATGTACAGCCTTTCATGCTCTCAGCATTTTCTGCCTCTGGATGATAACCTCACTTTT